>NW_009625071.1:17048-22746 GCF_000690535.1 Cariama cristata | reverse complement strand
TCTTCCCTGCCTACCTCTTCCTCAGCCCCAGCAATCTGGGGGTCTCTCCTGCTGATTGCTCACCCACCTCCACGGACACTATGGCTGGACGGTGCGTGTGTGCTTGTGTGGATGAGCATGTGCTTTTTCCCCTCCAGGTTCTGCACTTTTCTCCTCTTCAATGCCCTAACTCCTCCGTGAAGACCTCCTGCACGTAAACTCAATTTGGTTAGTTACTGTTTTTGGCAAAAGAATATATGCAAAGAAAATAAAAATGAGGTGGCTTATTTGCAATTTCTATAGTGGGATGTTCTTTGCTGAAACTTTAGGAACTGCTCCTATCAGCTATTCGAAGCTTTTTGTGATTTTCTGAGCTTCCCCTCACCTGCATTATATTTGCTGGATATTGAACCAGGCCCTTTGTTATTAAGGAGTCATATGGAATAGAAATCATGAGATTCAAAACTTTCCTTCGCAGCTGCTGGGGAAATCATTACGATAATAGAGGAAAAAAAAGAGGTCCTGGTCAGCTAGAACCCAAATACTTGCTTTCCAGGCCGAATGGATATGGTTTGGGACGCACTTATTATTGAGGGTCCACATCTAGATCCCGACCTTCCTCTTATCAGCAGATGAGTTCTGAAGCAACTAATGTAACACTGGAGTTTCATTTGCTTTTAATGCAAAGATAATTTGCAAGACCTCCGTTGATGGGTAGGCAGTGTGGAAAAAGCACCTCTTTTTATAGAGAAACTTGTAGCAGATTTGATAAAAATTGCAGTCTTTTTTACGGTCATCACCACAGATGACTAACTTAGAACAAAGAAATGTAGACCTCCAGTTTTACTCGTAACTATTCTGGTTTAGTGCATTAGCTTATAAAGATTTTATTTCAGCTGTGCTCTGAATAATATCGTTGTCACTGGTACGATATAGTCTCTACTATAATTAATGTATACTCACAGTGTAGAATTGTCAATAAAATATGCTGTAATTGCTCAAATATCTGTCAGTGATTGTCCATCATGCCTGTATGATAATATGCAGTGATAATATCAAAACATTGGAATATATTGTCAGATCTAGAGTCAGTCTTATAAACAACCATTACAGTCATGTCAATTACATCAGATAAGATACAGATATTAGGGCGCGTATTTTGGGGAGGGGGGGCTGAAAATGAAATTATTCCACCTAATGTCATCTGTGAAAAGACAGCAATATCTCTCATAACAGCTGAAGAATCAGAATTTCCTGATTGCTAGATGCTGAAATATTCCCCAGTGACAATTCTTTTTAGAATAATAAGAGACAGAAGTGCCACATCCAATTCTGTGCTGTCAGCCTGTAAGGCCGAAAATCCTGTGGGTACCATAACACTTCCATTTTGCAGAGAATTTCCCTAACTTGTGAGATAAGGCACCCTTTACAAGGTGATGGGATTTTGTCTTTGGCTCCAGAGGGACTGGGATTTCCTCTTTGGTGCACTCCTTTTCACATCTGCATTTTAAGAAGAAAATTAAAACAAACAAACAAGTATTAAAACAAACTACAAAGTTGCTATGGTGTCATAATTGGGATTTCAGTTCTTTTTGTGTTCTGCAGTATGGAAAGACAAGGCGATAATCCCAGATGACACAATATAGTAATGACTTTCAAAGTGTGGTGTACTGCTGAAGATAATATAGTCCAAATGTTTTGTAAACAAAACATACACACACACACAAAACATTTGTATTACATGCTGTAACACATATGTGCACACACACGTGTATAAAGAATATACCATGCTGCCTCTATAGTGTTAGAAATTAGAGAATTAATTTGATTCCAGTTTCTTGCCTCCTGACACTCAGATGCCTCTAATGCCAGGGATCGTTTTCTCTCAGAGGGACTTTGCGGGAAGTTGCTTTCCCAGGGATCCCAGCAAATAGGTAACTACACCGTACGGAAAATATCTCTCAGCGTTTTTGTGGAAGCTGTAGAAGTGGAATTGATTTAGACAAAAATATGCCTGTAAATTGATATGGGAATCCAGGAAAGCAGAAAAACCCCAAAGCTTTCAAAAGCCTTTTTGACACTGCCTTTCCACACGAGCAAATATAAAGTGGTAAAATTTTTGCACCACTTTTTCCAAAGCCAAACCAAAAAAAGGGCTGTATTTATTAAAGACCCCATAAAAATGATACTGAATTATAAAATGCCTAATAATAGAGAATTTATAGTGATAGTGTGACTTACATTTGCAATAAAACATGGAATCCATCTTCAAAGGGCTGAATGCTTGGTTTTACTATAAGAAATTATACAAGTAATAAAAAAAATAATTGTTGAGGGATTTGTTAAAACCAGATCATGGGTCTCAGCTCTAAGTGAATTTATTTTGAACCTTCTGAAGCAGACATTGCAAATTTTTACATTCTAATGAGTGAACTAAAAACATATATTTCAAAGAAAACAGCACTCATAAATTACATTTATGACACATGAGGTTGCTGACTGCTGTGCAGGGAGCACAGAGTAATGGTGCTAATATGCACTCTAGCTTGATTTTCTCAGTTCCCAACATGCTCTAATTCTACACTACAAATCTTTAAATGGCAGTTATATTTTAATTAATATGATTATGTGCTGCCATTAGCAAACCCTCCCCCAGCACATTTCTCCTGCCAAACCCATGAATGCCAGTAAACCATTAACATAAAAGGGCTGTTTGCTTATTAAATTCATCTACACAAATAGGCAAGGGTTGCAATTGTTGATTTGCCATTGAAAGAACAGAACATGAGCGAGTTGCATAGTAGCTGGCAGTTGCAATTATCTAGTGTAATTAAGTCTAATTTATAAGCCCCCCTCAAATGAGAAAGTAACAATTTTTGTTAATTAACAAGAGCATTTGTAAAGCTCGTTAACTCCATCATTCACCATCTGCCTGGATAGATGGGAGCATGCAGTTATTATTGTGGGACATGTTGCATATGTGTATTTGTGTAGTAATCTGTTTGGAAAGTCTAATGATTGAAATGGGAGATAGGAATGGATGTTATATTACAGTGAAAAGAAGATCTACTGTTTTCATTTATCTTTACAGCAATGCAAGTGCTTTGTCATTATCTTGTGCATACGGTTTCATTATTCTGATACAGCACTCTCTTACATTGCCTCATACCATCATCCCTACAAGCCTGCAGGGTACAAGAGCACTTATCTTTCCTGATGACTGTTGAATCATTTAAAACAAGTTATTAGTGAAACAATTAAAATGATATTGGTTCACAATTGTATTGATAGCTGCCAGGCATAATGAAACATTCTGAATAGCAGTTGGGGGTTCTCAGAATGGATAGAAAATGCTGTTAATCAGAGACAAGAGAAACCTCTAAAGAAAAACTAAATTGCAAGAACACATTAATTGTATTGGAACATTTCATTTAATTGAGAACAAAGGGAAGGTAAAAATCATATTATCAATGTTTTATGAACATGAAGGAATAAGAAAATTACTATGTCATTTGTCACATATCTTCTGTCGGAAATGAAAATTGAAAAGGCTGTATTTAACTTTAACTGGAGCAGGCCAAATACATCATGTTGTTACACATTTTGTTTTTCTCTGGGACTGCAAAAACTGAAAGGAATAAGCATTTATTTTTTTTTTTCCTCTGCTAGAAAGTGACTATGAGTAAGTAAGCAATAAGCAAGTTACAGTCTGCTGGTCAGCCATGTAAGGGCACAGGATATCTGTGCTATCCTGCCCATTCATGGAAATCTTGAGAAATTGCCACTATAAAATCAGATATGAACAATGTGCAAATGACACAGCACACACACTTCTTTTTCTTTTTCGTATTTTCTTAGGAAGATCATGATTCATCTTGTGGAATTGTAATGCTCATAAGAAGAGGACGTTTAATACTTCTGGTTAATAATAGGCATTTTTGCCCGATCCAGCTCCTCATCCAGTGCTCCACTGTAGCTACTGGAGAGGCTCAGATCAGATGATTCTCATTTGTACTAAAGGCCTTAATGTGGTTGCAAATGTGTGTAATTTAAAGCCTCTTACTCTGCACAAAGTTATAAAGGGTCTCTGCGCAAATGGGATTTGGGCCTACTGAGCTGATTGAACACTGGATAAATTGATCTTAATCCCACTCTCCATCACCACTGACCTCCTAATACTGGGCAACATGGAGAAAGCTTTGCCATTTATACCAAGTTACTGGGTGGCTCAGTGATTTTCCCGTAGGGTGACAAAAGGGATGAATAAATGATAGAGAAGTTGGACATAATTCTTTTTATGAAACAGTAATTGATATGAAATCATATGAAAACCATTGACAAGGAAGAAAAGTCTTCCTACTTAAATATCATTAAGTTGTATTCTTTCCTTTTTTTTTTTTTCCTTCTGAAGATTCCTGGTATGCTGTGGACAGAAGAGAAAACTGCCTTTTCTCCAGCTTCCAGGATGAACTCAGAAAGATAGTAGAGTAACCAAATTCTGTGTATGATGTTTTTCTTACTTGGACTTGAAAGGTTTTAAATTAGACATAGTTAAAACATGGATCAAACTATTTTAAAGCAGAGCTGGCATTTCCTTTAGTTCACAAATTATTGCATTGTACGCATCTTTTTCTCACCTGTTATTGTTGAATGGATAGTGTTTACAAACATATCTGACCTGGGAGCGTTTAATGAACTACTTAGCCCAGAAGACCTTTTAGAAATTTGTTACAAAGAACTCACTCTCTTTCTTCCTTTCTTCCTTTCTTCCTTTCTTCCTTTCTTTCTTTGTAATATGGGCATTTAATTTGCACAGTACATTTCTTCTTTCCTCAGTGGATTACCTAACCTTTACAAGTGAACATCTTGCCTCATCTTGGAACTTACTGCATCCGTTCCATAACTCTCTGGCTTCCTATTTATGTAGCATCCCTCATTTCCACTCATATTTTGAAGCTGCTATGCAAGACACCGAAGCAATCAGAAATAGCGTTGGAAATGGGAGGAGTAAATCATGTAAATGTTATTCATTGCACGTGTCATCTATTTTTAAATTCTTATCTAGACTTCAGCTACTGACCATGCTCAAAGATCGGACACTGCACCAGTTAGCACTGTAAACTCTTAGTACGGCTATTCCTATATTTTTAAACCCAAAGGAATGAAAAACACTATACATGTTATACTCAGTTATAATTCAAATTTATGGCCCTGGAAATGGTACATTACTATAAATTGACAAAAGCAGGAGCTTATTAAAAACCATTTCTATCAGGGAAAGCTTTAAACTCAATTTTTTACCTTAACGATGAGAATCAAGTTAGACCTACATAATGATTATTACTTAATAGAGAGGTGATAAATGTAAAATTAATCACAAAGTTATTTTGACAACATTTATGAAAATGAAATGTTTGTTCTCTTAGTCTCTCAAGATGAGAAAGAAGAAAGACAGAGTCATATTGGGAGAGACTTAAGGCCAGACGCTGGCTAACAGGACAGGAGAGGTAGCGTTTGTAGGGTGCGTTGGTTCGGTGACAACGGCAGGTAGGTGAGGTTAGCTTTGTGAATGCTAGGAGAAAGGCATGCAAATTTTTGGGAGCAATTCTTCAAAAGATCAGCCTGTAAAGAGTGCTGAGCACCTGCAGCTTTCAGTGGCTTTAGCTGGAGTTTGGAGTATTGAGCACTTGCAGAATTCATTCCTGTAGTAGAGAAAGGG
>NW_009625071.1:0-17017 GCF_000690535.1 Cariama cristata | reverse complement strand
AAAGAGTCTTACTGTGTATGTGGTCTCCTGATATTTTATTTTAAAGAAACAAGGAAAGCTGGAGTTTTGCCTGTCTAGAAAGGAAAGAAGTATATAGGCCAGATTTATTGGCTGCCTAGCAGGTTTTACATTCAATTTTATTTTTACATTCAGTTTTCTGCCATGTGCATATATAGATCAGCTGGGCAAGCACTTTCAGCATAAAAACCCCTTGTTTGGGTATAAACATGTTGATTCACATGCAAATAGGCTCATTCATACATGAATACACGTGTTTGCCTGGATAAAATATTCCAGACGTTCATGACGAAGAAGTAAAAAGCCCAGCAATAACAGTACAGATGATCACAGCAAATTGCAGAAAAAACCCTAATCCAAATCTTGTCACGGACTGAGCAAAAGTATTGATAAAAATATGGTTCCATTAAATTTCTAACGTCTGCTTTTGCCTATTTACTTGTTATGCAAGGAAGGTTGTTCTCATAAAAACAGGTTTTAAATATGAAGATTGCATACTTGTGTGACAAAGAGGTTGTGCGGATGGAGAAAACTCCCTAAGTGAGCTGCAGTGATGAAGAGTCACACTTTCACTAATTTTGAACTGAATGTATGAAAAAACATTTATAGAACAAAGGGTGCATATTCCCACAAAACTCAATCCCTGTTTTGCAGCCAACAGTTTATTAATTTCATGATGATAACTAGGCTTTCCAGCCCATGATCTTTAGCCCATGGTAAAGAAGGTTTCTATGGCATTGGTTCATCGCTTGCACAGTGGTACAGAGACCAAGAGAAAAAGAAATCACATTAATTTTGCACCTATTTTTCGCTCAGAAGGCCACCCCAGCTTTTGCTAGTGATATTTTTTACTCTAGAACATAAGTCCTTTTGTCTTTTCAGGCCTTTGGAGATACCAATAAAATAAAAAATATGTATTGATACTCTCTGGTATATTTACATGTTCATGTTTCTCGTTTAGGATGACACAGAATTAGTCCTCCATCAGGAGAGACTTTCTGAACCAGAATGCAATTGCCATGGTGGGAACATTTTTCCATGCAAGACGGTGTGGTCTTTTAGTTTAAAGAGCTCTTCCCTTTCTGTGGCAGTTATTCCTCTTACTGGATCAAGCGTATTGCTTCCTGGGTTTCTAGCTCTTAGATTAGACAATCGCTCGCTGTGAGGGTTTCTCCTCTCTCTTGGGCATTCAGTTAGTTCTTGCTACACTCACCCCATCCTCTGTAAAACGTTCTTGATGATGGGTGACCAACAGGTGCAAATGATTCCCAGAGAGGTCTTCTTAGTATTCAGGGGTACAAGGGCATCCTTGTCTTTAGATCCCTGGATAATATTTCCTTTTTTTCATGGCTTTGTCACGTTGGCAGCTTAACTAGTGGTTAGCTGGGATTGTGTGATCAGATGAGCATGCGTTGTTCCCTACTCTCCCGTGTCACTTCAGCTGACTTGTCTTTGTCCCTTCATTAGATACCCAGATTACTAAATATTATCCCATCTCCAGCATTGTAGCTTCCAGACAGAGAGATGTTTTGGTATGTTATCCCAATCCTTCTTCGCTGTTGATACTTCCCAATACTAGCACCAGCAGATATCATCAGTATACTGCTATTTTTTTGTGAAAAAGCTGTTAATGAAGATATCATGCAGTGTGAATCCTAAGACTGATCCTTGAGGAGCTCCAAATAATTTTCCCTCCAACACTGTCAACACCCTTTCTTGTTAGCTAACCTCAGTCAGTTTCTCAGACAATTTGTCTCCCTTCTTATTTCGAATATAATTCTGGAGGAAATGAATATTATATTTGCCTCACTTCCTTTGTCTAGTTATTGGTTATGTGTACCTCTGTGTTGCACTGATCTATTTATCTTCTTTTACTAGACTCAGAAAAACTATTCAGCAATCCATTTATCTCAATTTTATTTTTTTTTTAAATTGAAACTTTAAATCTCATTTTTTAAAAAATTTCCCCCCCTTTTTTTTTTTCTTTTTTTTTCTTTCCCTCTCAAGTCTTGGGTAGAGTCATATGAGGTGACATTAAAGAGTTAGTGGTTGTCTCCTTTCCTTTCCTTGCCTTACCTTGCCTTTCCATTTTCTTAAATAATCCTCAGTTTGCTAAATGGCTGAGATTTTCCTCAAGCAGGAACTTTAGAATTCCATAATTGGGATTATTTCTTTCCATAATTTGTGTGTATTTCACCCCTTAGTTTTACTTCTGCCTTAATTACAGAGAAATTTATTTCTTTTTCTTTCGCATTGTCCATATGTCTTTTGCAGTTACGTCAACATCAACTCATTACTGAAAAATGAGGTGAAGTATTTATTTATTTTTTTCCCTTTGATTTTACTATGGGCTTTTGGAAATACTTTCTCTTTAATGTACACCATGGATATCAGTCTTTCTTTTTTCCTTCTTCAAATTCATATTGAGGAAGAACAATTTGTTCTTTGTTTTAACATTCTTTATCTGCATGAGTTCAGCTTGGCTCTTAGAAACTTTTTCATGTCTCTAGACAAAAAACATAAAGACTTTTTACCATTCCCTGTAGGCTTTCTGTTTTTCTGTATATTTTTTCCTGGTGTGCTTATTCCTTCAAGTGTGTCAGGAGCTCCTTCATAGAAGTGTTTTTCCCTTGATTTGGATGCAGAGTCTGATATCTTAGATTTAAAGACTTTCTAGACTTCCTAAAAATTCATGTATCATTGCTTCTAGGTGTAGCTGATGAATCTTAGCAGCCTACTATTTCTTTTTTTCTTTCTTCTCCCAGTTCCTCTACTGAAATGAAACCAGAGCTGTCCTTGAGCACTCACCATCATGATAAAATTGTGAACCAGCTTTCTCACCACCTGACAGTGTCTAGTTTTCACTCTGCATCTTTCTCTGCAACGTAACAGAACATTAGCTGGCAGCAATTGCTGTTCCCACTCGTTTATACAATAAACAATTCAGATTTGCTCCTGAGTCCTCTTCTTTTAAAAGCTGGAGGTCGAGCTCAGCTGAGACAGTTGAACTGAGCTGGCTAAAGGGTTAACCCATACCATACGCTGTCATGCTCAGCAATATAGACTGGGAATTTGGTCTTTGCTGAGAGACTGCCTGGGCATCGGTCTGCTTGGGAAAGGTGGCAAGTGATTGATTTTGCATCACTTGTGGTAGGTTTTTGTTTTGTTTTCCCCCTTTTCCCTTCACTTACTAAACTGTTTTTATCTTGACTCACCAGTTTTCTCACTTTTTCTCTTCCTATTCCTTCCCCCATCCCACTGGGGTGGCGAGCGAGCGGCTGTGTGGATGCTTAGCTGCTGGTCAGGGTCAACCCACTACAGCCGTTTACTTAGGACAGGTGAGAGCCTAACATTGACAAGAAACTTTCTATGTCTTGTGGGTTCAGAAATATGCCAGTACTGTGAACAACATACTGCTACAATAAGTTTCAAGAGTTTTATTTTAAATGACTGCAATAAAAACACCACTGATGGGATTATACTGTGATTGTCCTTTACCACAGTATTCTATTACCATAGCACCTACTTGGAATATTTCTGGGACAGATATATAAAATGAAACTGCCTCTATATCCTAACATTGTAACAGAATAGCTCGAGACGTTTTTAAACATATTGGATGCTGAAGTCTGACTGGGAGGAAGAAGCCTCCTGTGTTCCAAAACCTCTGTGGATGTCTTATATTACCCCCTGTCAGAAGAGTGTACCACAATAGTTCGGTGCAACTGGAAAGAAATCTTGAACTTAACCACTTCTCGGCAGTGTTAAGAAGGTTCAGCCAAGCAGAATTACCTCCCAGGCCCAAGCAGCACAAGGTGCTCCCTAAATCGTCCCTGGGCTAGTCTAACCTTTCTACTGAAGCGGCTGGGCTGATGGGAACCTGCGTCCCAGCAGGCTGTGCCTGGACTTTGTGCAGCTGGAGAAAGCCAGTCCCTAACAACTGCTGGGAACAGGTTTTGCTTACATAGGACGTACTCCCAGCCACTGCTTTAACTCCAGTGACCTATACTCCCACACTGAAAACTAGCAAAGAACTTGGCAAGTCAGGAAAAAAAAACAGATTCCTGAATTTTGGTTGGCAAGCGTGGGAGCTCAGTAGCTACTGAGAGTATAAGAACCTCGGGGCAGGAGACCGGTTGTGACTGCCGAAGCACATTGTGCTTTTCTGCAAATATCATACTGTCTATGACAAGTGTTCTTTGCAGAGAAATTTGTCCTGATGATACCTCCACCTGCTCACAAACACTTCCTTTTGTTTCTCTGTCTGACATAGGACCACCAGGCGATGAGTATTTAGTGGTGCTTGTGCTTCAATTAGAAGTGCTGGTCTCAGAACTTAACAAAGCCGTTCCTAGCATCCTGGTTGAATCAAACCTTTTCTCTTGCTACTCCCATCCACTGTCAGGTAAGTTCAGCAGATGAGAAAAGCGTGCCTGTTTTCAACAGAGAGAGCATTTCTTCAAAGCACTTCTTTCTGCATGTTGATCTATTACATGTATGCCCAGCTAACCTCGTTTTAAAAGAACATTCTTAACCTTTGACTGGGATTTTGAGGACAACAGCAGCCTCTGCTGTTTTGACAGACTGTCTTTGTTCAAGTGGCTTTTTGGAACTGGCGTTTGGTATATTAACCATAGACGTGCTCGCTCTCATTTGTTTAATTCATACTGTGCTTAAGTCAGCCTGGCTAGCACATTATGCTTCCCTTTGTACGCTACAGGGCATTGTATTAGCATGATGGGTAGTAGCTCAGCCAAGATTTATCAAATAATAATTTGAAGTTGCAACACCTGGGTTTGGGAGCAACATGCTCTCAGCCCAGCTACGGGTGTAACTCACACATATCAGAAATGAAACAGAAGAATAACATATTCTCATTTTCTGGGACGATCAAACTGCAGTAGGTTTCCCCCCTTCCAGCCAGTATTAACCATGTGAAGCTTTCACGCATAACCACCCTGTTTATGTTATAATTTCTACTCACATCGGGCAGAAATAAGATTCCCAAAACACAATATAGCAATAAACACTGGTTAAAAAATGTAAAAAATGACCGACCAGGCATGCAATATGCTTCTTGCCTCTGTATAAATCCTATGTGGATGTGGATGATTTGATTTACTTTCCATATCAAAAGCAATATCTTTCCTAAGGCAATATTAGAATAGTTTTTAATGATAACAGACTGTGTAGTGATGACTTTTTTATATAAATTTAATGATTTTTACCGTAGGCCCTCCTGTTTGAAAACCTATATGAAATCAGATGGATGCTAGCTAAACAGCACCCTCCCCATCCCAGCTATAGGTGAGTGTGATCTTGAAAAGATATTGTCTTAATTGGACTGATTGCATCTACTGAATGTAGTGGTGATGAGTTTAAGAAAGAATAACATTTAAGGATTATTGCCTTAAATTAACAATCCACAACTTTGTAGGCTCAATTGCAGTTTATCTTGTTAAAGATAGTCAAAGTTAGTATTCAGATATCCTTCTTACATTTTCCAGGGTCTCTTGGCCTTATTAATTCAAATCTTACTTTCAATGTATGCATGTAGCCAAGATAATTATTAGAAGGAGAGATCAAAGCAAGCATATTATAGTCCTATTCCATTTTCTGCTGATGTGAGTGATCTGCCTCTTCTTTGATGTTGTATGCTTCTACAGTGAAAGTACAGAGGATAAAAATACTACACCATGTAATCTGGCATTTATCCCATGAGAGCAGAATTCCAAATTGTGACACATGTCAAGAAGTTAAAAAAAAATAACTTAAAAGAGCCCTGTGCTTTATACAGTGACATACTCTGCATTTAAACACCATCAAACATCATTTTCCATTACAAATTTAGTCCCCTATATAAAATTCAAAGAATTTCTGTAACTTTAGTCAAAGAAAATGACAGCAATACTTATGAAATAGCTACTATATTTACTAGTAGTTACACTAAGACTGCAACTTAGCTTTATTCAAACCAAATTTATTTTTTTTTTATCCTTAAAAAGGCAAAGGGAAGACAAAAATTAACATCTTTGTGCAAGCACAGATGCATCTTCTGTACAACTTGGTTTCGTCTCCAGCAGTCTGTTTATTCAAACTGGGTTTTATCACACTTTGGAAAAGGACTGTGTTTCCAGGTGCTAAATCCAGTACTGACGCAGACTCACAGGGTACTTCCTCAGAGTGAGGAAGCAGGATTTGTCCTTTATTATTGTATATTTAAGAGGTAATTGGCCCACATTTCTTGTCAGAATTCTGTCATATTGACACATATATTGGAAGCTGAACTCATCATATTTCTGCCTTTGTAGCATAACACTTGATTATTTCAGATTGTAAAGAGCAGAAAGAATGTCAGTTACAACAGGGTAACATTTGGCCTTCCTGGGTTTACTGGAAAATGTCAGAAGTCTTTGGACAGTTTGAGAATTTTTCCTTCACTGTTGAAATCAGTGAGAATTTTGTTACCACCTCCAGCGACTATAGAGACTTAAGACAGTAATGCCTCTTTCATTATGTCCAGATGATGAAGCAGGTCTAATAAGAGCTGCCCATCTTCACTTTACTTCATACTCAACATCGTAATTAATTCCAAACAGATTCCTAATGAAGTTTGAAGAATGTCTTTAATTTTCTTTTCACTATTTACCCACATTTTCTCACATCTGAGTTTTACACGGAACAGAAGCATAACTGTCAAAACACAGGAAAAAAAGAAAAAGGTGTTCACAAAAGACAACTGGAATCAGGAAGATCCAGAAATACCACCAAATTCCCTAATTCTTATTTAACCTTTGCGGTTATGAGATGTTTGTGTACTTTAGATAAACTACAGAAGCCAGATTATGGAAACTCAACTCCAGATTACTCCTCTTGCAGTTGTTGCTAAGAGTGTCCAGGAAAGACCTGTTTAATTTCTGTTGCTTTCTAGCAACGCTTCTGGGTTTGATGGACTTTTTCCCCTAGAAAGTGAGGAAATGGTCTTGCATGTTACTTTTTGTAATGTAGAGCTTTTGCTACAGACTGAGGGCCAAAATCGCACCCTTGTAAAGCTGACCTACATTGGCAGTTCAGGATTTCCCTAAACAAGCTATTCAAAGGCAAATGTTACTAGATTTATGGTCTGGGATCCTCTTAAAGTCGAAGTCACACCTAGGTAGACATGAGTGCAAGAAACATTCCCTTTCATCTATGTCTGCCTTGAAGATTACCCCAGATTCTATCAGACTGTCGTCTGGCACAGGGATACATGCTCCTGCCACATCCAGCCTCGATTACTGCAAATCATAGGACTTAGGAATGAACCTTGCCGAAGAAAAAAAAAAAAATCTCAAGGTGGTTTAGAGTGTATCTGTGTGTCTGTTCTGCAATATGGGTCGTATTGTTCTCTCTGCACAGTGCTTCCACTGAAGTTGGAATCCAGATGTGCTTCTGAAGAGTTCATTGTCGTTTGCTCTTAGAATGATTGTCAGGTGGAAAGCAGGCTTTCTCCAAAATCAAAACTCTCCCTACAATGACTTCAGTTCTGCAGCTAACTTCAGTTTTCTCTTGGAAATTCATTTCTAGACCCTCCATGTGTTGGTAAGGTGCCGACCTGGCTTCTCCAGCTGTGGCTCATAGGTTCTGTGTTCCCTAAAATGTCTGATGCACAGAAAGCTGCTGAGACATAGGTCATTGTTCCGTGCAGTACTCAGTGATTTGCCTGGAGGGAACACAGCAGAGTGCTCTAGACATCACGAGAGTATTCAGAAACATTCTGAAATATTTGGGAAAAGCTAACAGTGAAAACTTCTTGGAAATACATTCCAGAATTTTCCCTCCCAGAGAAGTTTAAAAGCACTAAGTTATAATCTGATTCATAAGTATTATATTTTTTCCTGAAAATTTAGAAGTTCCCATGCAACAGGTATTCCGATTTCTCACTAGTTCTGCCTATGGGTTTGCAAACTTCTTGTGGATTCAGACGTGAATGTCCCAGGAATTTGCAGAGTGAAGGTTCCCAGGGCACAGGGCAAGGAGGACAGGCAGCACTTGTGTTTGGCTGCTGTGAAAGGCTCAGCGGGGCTCTTTGCTCCCTCCCTGTCTTGAGCGTAGAGAAACTAGCCAAGCAAAAGTCCAGAGTTCTTGGCTGTAATTCGCAGAGTATTTTCAAAAGGATGATGTTATACTGTATTTTTTCCTTTCATCTGCAAAGAATGTCTTGCATTCATGCGTGCGGCTGTTCCAGCAATCCACCTTGTACAAAATCATGCACTGCTACACGAGGAGAGGTCTTCTCTAAAGAGCAAACAGAGTCAAAGAGAAAAAGTGACAAAAATGCATTTGTTTGTCCCTCTTCAAGATTCCCCTTGGACAGAGAGGTGAATTCATGTTATCAGTGTGGTAAGAAGCGGCTTTTTCTTTTTACTGAAGCACTGGCTTTGCAGTCAGAGCCAAAGCACGACAGTGCTCTTCATTCCTGCAGCAAGTGCAAGGTATTTGTAAATGTTGGAGACCTACATGTGCTTTCATGTGAGAAGAACTGGATTAAGGAGAAATGAACATGTTAAGGGTGGTAGGTAGTTATTTGGGAAACACTTGGTCTCAAGAAACCAGAGAGGAAGGAAGGATGTGTAATGAAAGTAATGGACTGAGTGGCATTTAAACAATTAATTGCCTAGGTAAGTTGGTCAGTTAAGGAGAAACACCTCCAAAATCCCTGTTTTATTGTGGAGTATCTGTACAGATTATAACCTCACCTCGAGTGACCCCTGCCCTTTGGCAAGCACCTAAATTCCGTTGTCCTGTCAGGGCACGTAGCTCATGATGAGTCGGTGGTCTTACATATACGCCTCTGAAGGGTTGAAACGGGGCCCCAGTACTCATGTGCGGGGTGCTCCACTTCCAGGCTACAACTGGATAACCGCTACTAATTATTACATCTAAAATTCTGAACTGCCCAGGTATTTAGAGGACCCTTGATGTTCTTCCCATTTCTGTTACTGAGAGCTATGGCCAGGTGGCAGGAGGTGGGGTGTGCAGGGGACTAAACTTTGTTATAAAAAAATATGTATTCCTTACTCTTTCTGAGTAAACGCCACAGATACCTACATAAATGGCGCATAAAGCTTTCATGAATCAGGCCTCAGGCTAGACATTTAAGTGGTCCCTACTGTATTCACATACAAACAGTTGCACAATATATTAAGAACTGCAATAATAGAAAAATAGCTATAAAATATTAGCATGGTTTTACTTCTATTTTTATAGCTCCTTGTCTTGTTTGACTTAATTTTTTGGAAATAACGAGAAGGTCAGTAAAATATTACAAGCATGGATAGACTGGAGGGGTACTGGGCCAAAATTGGGAGGCATTTCGTTGACGATAATCAGTGACATATTCATTGGTTATACTGGAAGAAAGCTTAAAAGAGAAAATGTCTGAGTCCGAGTTATACTGAATCCCTTTCACATACAGTCTTCCTAGTTATCAATTAATTCAACTTACTTCCTCATCAATTTTTTTCCCCCTTAGTCCTGATGGTTTTCTGACCTAGACCCAGGCGATACCCTTAGGCAGTCCATCTGATAATTGACACATTTTCTAACACAGCATAGTGATGCCCAAGTCAGTGCTTTCAGGCCGTGACTTCAGCTTATTGGAGACTGCAGCAGGGACTCCTTTTATCCCTCATACATCAGAATACACTGACAGCTCTCCCAAGCAGGGACGAGGCAGATCTCTCCCTCAGGAAAATGTATGCAAACACCTCCGGAACATTGTACTGGTTGCTAGGCATCACACTGGTGACATCTTTATGATAAACATGGTATGCAGAAGAAGGCCTAATAAAAGAATAACAAATTATTACAACCAGAGGGCAATTTTACAAGATTAACTGGTGTAATAAATTACTGCTGTAGTCAGAATACTGTGTTACCTTTTAAGGTATTTCACAGCAGAGCCTAAATGAACCAACCTATAAAAACAGAGAATGTCTCACAGAAAATAATAAACCCAATCTTATATTTTTTTTAATACTCGTCATGATACCGATGTGTGGTATTTGGCTTGCTGCACGGCAGCTTCAGCAAGTGCTTGCTGTAAAATAAGGCTATACATGCAATTCATACCAAGATGTCTCTGTTCATCATTATTTTTTCCCTGCTGCTGGACGTTCAGTACCACTGCAATCTACATAATATCAATTTGAACAAAAGCCCGTAGCATTTTATTTAGAAAACTATTTTCATACATAAAACATTACAAAGAAAATGCCAGTAGCCAAATACCTTTTATACTAATTATCAAATATTTTGATTTTTTTCTTTCTGCATGCTTTTTTTTTAATACAGAAAGGTCACCTCTCACATTCTCCCTCTCTCCCTCCCTTTCTCTCTCCCATTCTGACTTGCTTTTTCTCTTCTCTTCTTTAATTGTCTAAATATTTCAAATCTGTCTGTTACTAATTTTGTCTTTTTAATTTTAAGGCTTCCTATTTAACATTTAGAATATTACAGCCCTTTTGTTTTAAAAACAGCTTTGCGGGGAAAAACGATCCTCATTTGAACCCTAATTGACAGAAGACTCTGTCTGTATTGTCACCTACTACTTTTACACCAACGCAGAAGTGAATTTGCACTTGCATTTCATTTGTAAATGAATGAGACGTGTTTTCCTGTGGTTATTTCAGTCAAAATCCCAAGAATTCCCACAACCCATAAAAGGCAGAGCCTACATCTGGAGTTCAAAGGCCATGGATGTACTACAATTTATCATAAACTCTCCTATGTTACTCTACCATAATACATTAACGAGATAACACAGCTTCATATTTGTAAGCTGCAGCCCATTTGCAGCTGGTTATGAGGTCATATTCTTGCCGTTCCACCAATTTGATATAAAATGCTTTCATAACTGAAGCCACCAATCTCTCCACTTGCGAAAAAACATGCTCTGGATGGGGTATTCACCCTGGTTTCCATCAGAGGTGCTTCTGAGCGTTGGTCTGCACCTCTTCCAGATTTGGAGGTGTGCATTGCCTTTCCCTCTCCTGTGCTAAGGGTACGGCGTATGGGACCGCAGCCTGACATAAACCAGCACCTCCCAAAAGCCTTTCACACAGCTGGTCTAAATTACTTTTTTTCACTCCCTGTAGGGAAGGAAAATTTCCAATAGGAACTCAGTGCCATGAGCTTCCTTGGTAGCTTAATCTAATATATAGCTTTACACATAGACAGAGTGGTGTTTTACTGGGATGGTCAAAAAACGTCCCAGTAAATGTCATTGTAACATCATTGTAAACAGCAAACACAGAAGAAGAGGCAGAAATATTTGCAAAAGTGCCAGAAGGGTAGATCTACTCAGTCAGTTACATGGACCTTCAGTTTGTATGCGAATTAACAACTCACTCTCAAGATTCCCTCTTATCCATCTTCATAAGTGAAACAGAAATACATGTGTTTTTATTGTGGGTTACCAGAGTTCACACACACAAAAAATCTGTGTCAGTCCTGCACCTCGAGCGCAGATCTCCCGAATCTCCAGCAGAAAGTGTGAAGCAATGTCACAGTGGAGGGAATAATGGTTGGTGCAAGATGGAAAAAAACCCCAAAACAACAGAGAGAGGGACCGAGCATGATATATACATCGTTCAAGGCACTGCTAAGAGGTGACACTCAGACGTTATCATTGATGAGGATCAAGTGGAAGGTTCAAAGCAAGCTGTTTTCCTTCAGCAAACAAAACGATGCTCGCAATGTGTGGAGGCCATGGAGGAAGGCCAGGAGATGCATGCTGGAGACAACGAGATGACACAAAAGGGCTGAAATGAGAGACTGAGCCGTGGGAAGAGACCAGTCAGGGTGGTGCTGGGGGAGGGAGAAAGGAGGGGGGCACGAGGGGCAGAAGATACGTGATCCAGAGAAGACCTTGAAGTGTAGGGATTAATGTGAACCCATGAACTTGATCAGACAATATTCTTCAGTTTACAGATGGCTGAATGTATGTATCTGTTCAATCTGGTCAGAAGGCTATCAGTTGAATATGTGCTATTTGTAGAAAAATGCCAAGAAAATGCAGATCACTGGTAGGTAAGTGTTAGACTCAACACAGTTTGAAAGACCGAAAATAAAAGTGTTTCTGAATGGCAGCAACTTCTGTTTTAACAAAACATAAGCAGTGATGCAGTCTTCCTGCATAAAAACAAAATTTCATTAAAATAATTATATATAATTAAAAAGAAAATGAATTATAGAAATCCAAATAGAAACATATATTTGTTTCAGAATTGACTAAAACTGTTGCACTCCTTCCTACTTCTTTGCAGATTTATAGTATTCAAGATTTTGATTTCATGTTTCAGGACCAGGCAGTTTTTGAAAACTAAAGAGCTCTTGAAAAATGAGAAGGATCATCAGTACTTATTTTTTTTTATTAATTGAGTTCAAGACTCAATGCTTTTCTGTATTAAAAATAAGTGGTACTTACAGCAAACAAATTTCTCAAGGTATTTTCACAGAGTGTTCTAATAAGACACGGGTGTCACAAAAAGTTTACTCCCACTCAGTTAGAGGTAATAACTACTTATATACCTAGAGAAGTGTTCAGTCTCCAAATGCAGAAATATTTGCACTCAGAATTCAATGCTGCTGAACTCATCTGTCAAAGTAGCCAAATAAGTAAAATTCTAACAAATTTCTCTATAAGAAACATTAAATAATTTATCATTCTTTAAACATTGCCATCACTCTCCAAATCCAAACTATAATTTAAGAAGTAATTGTTCTTTGGCTACAATTATTTCAGGGTATTCAGCATGAATACCTAATACTTAACTGAGCAACAAAACAGTGCTAGATGCTTTTTCATAGGTTTTATTGGATTTACTTATTTCAAAAAAGGAACACTGAATAAGCCACTGTCAGGAAGAGAGAAGGAGCTGGATGGAGCAGCAAAATGTGTTGTGCATGGGCATGTGGTAAATGCAACTTTTTGCTAAATACAGAGTACTTGGAATCTAGTTCTAAAGAGTTATTTGCACAAGATATTCATCTGAATGATATGAGGGGGAGGATATTCTTCATAATCAACGATCATTCAAGGGAAAATTGCACTGGGGAAGAAAAGGTAGCTCATCAGCAGCTCGCTTTTCAACTCCACAGGCAGATCCTTGCTTGCAGAAGCTTCTGTATCAACGAACCTAGAAAAGATGTTTGGGAAGAAGCCAGTCCCTAACCCTGAGTGGATGCCTGTAGTGGTAAAACACAACCTGTTCGATCAAGTGCACTCTGCAATTAAACACCATGCAGACAAGAAAGATGGTCAAAACCAACTTCTGATGAGGTAAGTGGAAGCATTGGCTCAACATTGTTTCAAGCTTTTCATTTTCTATTGTTTATACATTTATTATTGCATTTTTAACAATAAGAAATAACTAGTAACTTCTGACTGCAGTGTTCAATTAGAAAGAAGTCGTATCTACCATTTAGAATTTTCTTGTTGGGCATTATAAAAAGAAGAGAAGATCCAGCCAAGAGTCACTTCACAGAAACCTCAAAGTAAAGCAATCATTATTTGTGACCAATGGTATCAAAAGATGCACACAGATCATATAGATAGGTTATAAATCGATCAAGCTAGGCTGTCACAGTGGCTCCTAGTCTCCTTATAATATGTACATTTTAGACATCTTACCCTGATTTTGTGTTTGGAGAAGTCATATGAGTGTTAGTAACCATATGTTATAAGGTCCGTATCTATAACTGAAAATAGAGGAGTAAATAAAAGTTCTCAGATCAGGACTAGATAACTTCAAAACCTTCATACCGTGTGTAACCACGGAGCATGGGGTTATATATAATCAGTTATTAATATAAAATACTGGTTTTCTGAAAACACGTTTAGTCACAAATTACTTGAACTTGCTTTCCTAGGAGGAGGTTAACACTCCTCAATATTGTGCAAATAGATCCATTTTGCAGATGCTATGTCATAGTACCTGAAGTTCCCCCAAATTTATACAGAAACTGGTTAAAAAAAAGAAAAGACTATGTAAATCTGCCACTTGGAAAATTTTCCTGCTCCCATTGAACCTGCTTATATCTGATCAGTCACATCGGAGATGCAAGTCAGTGTTTTGAAATGAAAAATTGTACGATGCCATAGATTGTTTGAGAAAAATCCAAATTAATGGGACTACTTGTAACTTTTGACTACTGCTGTAATTTTGAGATTTTTAAAATGCTGAAATCAGAAAGCAGAATTTTCTGTTACCTACACTCCAGCTATCTATCTCATCTATCAGTTAATTTCTTGGAGAATCTTATATATCTACTGTGAGGGGAAAAGAGCCTAAGCACAGATATCATTTTGTCAGCGAGAGAAAAAAAAAAAAAAATCCAGTTATAAGGTACTCCTGGAACGCTGTTGGGAAAAATAATTGCTAGCATCCCTTCTCCAGGGCAGTCTAGAACCTCACTGCTTGTATTCGGCCCTTCAGGGAAAACTAAAATCACTTTCCCTCTAATCTGACAACAGTAAGGAAAGTCAGCGAGCTGAGTATGAATAAATAATATTTTAAAATTTGCTAATTCTTGCCTGAAATACAGAAGTGTCTTTCTTTCCAGAACTGAATTAAAAATCAGATTGGAGTGCCTGGACTGGGAAGTTTGTACAAGATTAAGGGCAGTCCAAAACAAATTAAAGCAATCACGATAGCCTTTCCAAGTTTGTGTAGTTTTATTTGAAAACAACAGTTACAACCACCTCTCACTGATTTTGCAGGAGGAGTGGTTAGAAATGAAAGGACAAAAAAAAATCTCAGCATATCTAGCACTTAGGTTAACTCTGTTTCTTTCACTTTTTACAGTTCGGTGGACATGCAGGCAGATACTTCAAAACAAGGTCTTGCTATTAACACACCCTGTTTTTCACAGGTGCTGCTCCAGGAGGAACATCGAAACCCAGGGGATCACTGCAAATCCATCTTTGAAAGTCATTCAGATCCAAACGTTCACCCTCAATTAATACTCACTAACCTGAAGAAAAACAGTTCTTCCCACTTAGCTGTTATTTGCCATTTACCACTTTGGAGACGAAAATGTACACTGGGCATGTCCTGAAAAATTGTCATACGCACACGGAGACATTTGTGGTCAGCATCAGACCTAAACTGTAGAAACCTAGATGTGGTGTCTACCTGTGATCTCCCCGTAGAAGCAATGGAGATCTAATCAATACAGTTAAAGAAATCTGGAGAGCCATTCAGATGTGTAATTGCAAATGCCTGTTTTACTTCTGAATAGTTCTCCAAATCCCGTTTGGCTAGCTAGACCTCTTTTGACTTTAATGAGAGCTTATAAATCTAGGTCACCTATAGGTAACAACCTTTAGGCACTTGTGAGGTGAACTCCTTCACCTAAGTACAGGCATACAGTGCTCTTCCCGCCGTGTCAGGACGTTGTAGGTGACTTCCAGGTGCTGTTCCAGAATGGCACAAGCCTCCTGTATGAGATCTAAAAGTGGGATTCACCATCTAATTGTATATATCTCAATTTACGGTCTCCAGTTACTCGCCTAAAGACAGGTCTCCCTCCTAATATGTTCAGGAGTATCTGAGCACTACGTTGGATATTCAAATTTCCATTGTTGGCCGAGTCCTTAAAATAAGCCACTCTTTCTATGTGAGCCATAACACTCATTCCCACTCAGAACCCAGAGAGATACATATTCCCCAGCACACGTGTACTCTGTTCCATGCACACAGTTTAATGATAACCTTGTACACGATACCATAACTGGGATTAATGAGTGTCCATTAGAACAGGCTTTCAGCTGCGGTGGGTTATGATTGTGACCGGTCACTCTGTTTCAGGGCTCTGGAGATGACCAACAGCCCTGTCTGTCCCTGCCCAGACTCCCTGGGGCCTCCCCCATCCCTGACCATGGCCCAGGACTCCATTTAAGCCCAGCCTAGGGCCCTCAGTCCTGTCCCTGGTTCATTCTGAACACCTTCCTGGACTTCTCTGATTAACCCTGGACCTGGGTCATACCTCTGGCCGTCTGGTCAACAGCCTCATGATGTTCTGCGCTGATGATGAATTTGAACAGACTGATTTTGCCACCCAGCTCTGCCGTTTGGGTCACAGTGAGACGGTCACTTCCCAGCTGTCCCGCACAAATGAGATCCTGCTCATCCGAAACTGAGATCAGCATCAGACCTGCTGAATCATGCAGCCTGGTGTAAGGGCTAAGTAAGGGGTGGGATGCCCAGGTCAGATGAGGAGTATGCTTCATTAGCTCCTCACCACCAAAAAGTCAATAATTTAAATCTCTAATAAGTATCAAAGGCCTCTTCCACTTATTTTCAAAATTACCATTTTGTCTGGTTTTTTTTATCCTGTCTTAGCAATGAAGGATGACAAGCCCCATACAAAATATTCAAATAATTCTCTGGTGATATTTATTGTTTTTTACCATTCTCACATATACTTTTGTCCTGGATGTTTTGTATCTTTTTATCATAATCAGGTTTTGCACATCATTAATGTGCAGTGTTATCTGTATGCTACTGCTATATTTTGGGAAACATCTGAGCATGTCATTTTACCCGGTGGTTGTGTGAGAAAGCTGAGGCAAAAGATTTCTAGGGTTTGGTTTTTTTCCTTTTTGGTTAGTCATTTGCAAACGGTTTTTCAAAGTCTGATTAAAACATTCCATTTTCCAGTTGGCCTGAGGGTAATGCATGGATGAGTGTGTCTATGCTTAATGCTTCTTCCTCTAGAAATTCTGCAGATTCCCACAGATGTGAAATGAAGTCTATCATCAGAGTCCAGTTTTTAGATTAGCATTGTGAATAAAAATTTTTAACAAGAACTAGATTACAGTTGTGGAAGCAACACAGCAAATAAAGTTTGCTTCAGGCTATTTGCTAATTAGTTACTGTGAGAGTATAAGGGCGGTTTACTAAAGCCATTTGAAAGGGTCATAGAATCATAGAATTGTTTCAGTTGGAAAAGA
>NW_009625070.1:99303-109425 GCF_000690535.1 Cariama cristata | reverse complement strand
TATCTGCAGATGCTGAATTCAGCATGTGTCAGTAAAGCTCTAAAGACACATCCTTCTACAGTCTTCAGAGCTGCTTTTCTGGGGTTGTCACGCAGTATTTTGGGAAGACACTGCCTGAGCACACAGTACAGTAAGTAAAGATAAGATAGAACATCAGGGCTCTCCTTGGAGATCTCTCTTATTCCTCTGACCTTGTGAAGCCACCTTTACAGAGCTATTCAACTTTTCAGAAATCCATACTCAGGTAGAAAAGAGCAGTTCCTACTGGGAGTTTTGCTGTGCTCCAAGCAACTTTTGTTGAGTGTCTGAATAGTGGGGCAGTTCCTAATTGCTTTTAACCATCTCTGTCCTCCCCCCTGCTTTGTTACCTTTTCTCTGCTTTTGACTCCTGAGATATTCTGAAGAGCCTCTCACCTCTCAGAGGGAGCACTGGAGCTGATGCAAAGATCTCCACAGACAGCACTACTTGCAGTGTACATGTTTTATTGATCTTAACCCAAAGAACCAAGCTACATATTTTGGAGCTCTACCTCCTGGTATCCTATCTTTTAGCTATTGCTATAACTGCAAATAAAGAGAATTCCCATTACAGTTCCTATTTTTTCCATCACTGTAAATGGTTGTATTTTTATTTAGATGGGATGCAATTCTGACCATGTTGTAGTCAGCAAGCAGCATTACAGTGGCTGAACTGCAACTTTGATGGTCTCTGTAGCAACCTCCGTATAGGTGTTGTGGAGATAACCAGCCCCGCTTTGAAGCTGCTGAGCCTTTACACTGCTTTGGTCTTCCCTCTGCAAACTGCTGCTTTGTCTCTCTGGTAAAAGAGATAGGCAGCATTAGCTTCAGCAGAAGAAGAACAAAACAAATACTGAAGGTTTTTTAAATAGGATACATCCATGTCCCAGATTGAGGTGACACTTAAGAAAATGAGGTATCAAGAAGTTATCAAAATAAGTATGATTGCCCTGTCTGATACCAAAGAAAAAGGGGTTAATCCTCTTTTAAGGTGAAGGCAAAGTCTCTTTGGTTACATGGGCAGAGGAGGGACAGAGGGGCAATAATGACCCTGTCTGCAGAATTGGTGATGCTGCTACTGGAAGACTGCCTGCTCTTCAAAAGCACGATGAAGAACTAAAGAAAATTCAGACAAGAGCTGCATAAATGGTTTGAGATGTGCAAAAGCAGGCATTTTAATGAGAAACTAGAGATCCTTGATACATTTTCAATCACCAGCTCAAGGTTCATTAGTCGAGTAGGCAGACGTTAATTTTGACATCCCAAGGCTGAGCGAGCGGAGCCTGGTTTCTTCCACTGTGGAAGTTAGGTGGAACCTGAGCAGCAACAGCGAGACAGCTCTGGGGTTTGGGCACGCTGCTTCCCCTACTCTTGGGGGACAGGAGGAATGGGGCTGGTGGCTGCCACTCCACTCCACTGCCTCAGGAGAGGCAGAAACCATGGTCCTAGACGTGTAAATGCTAGTGTCTGTGATGCTATTGCCTTTTAGGTGACATTCTCTGTGCTGCCCTCAGAAACTACTTCATCTGTCTGAGTCTAAGGGGACATCCCCACGGCTCCGAAGGGGATGAGGGTGATACCTAGGTCTCCCAACACAGAACATGGCCAGGGCATACCCAGCAGAGCAGGCCTGCAGCATACCCCGAGAAGAGAGCTAGTCCTATGATGTATACTTACTTTTTCCTCCTCTGGGGCAAAGTTTTATCTCTTATAAAAAATTTCTCCTTTGAAATATGCTAGGGAGCCCAGACAGATCTAATCTTTCTTCCTGAAATGTATTCTTTCGCTTCATTATCTAAGAGACCATCTGATCATTCTTCCCAATTAAAATAAGTGTTTTTACTTCAAGTCCTTGGAGATGCAAATGTCTCTTGCTAGAGCAAAGTCCTTGACTAGCTAATTAATAACTCCTTGCTTCTATTTTTTCTCCCTATTCCTCCTTCCTTTTTGACTCCGACGTGGTGAAATGTATCTTAAATTTACTTTATGTTCTCTAACACTGGGTATATGACAAACATGTCCGATACAAGTATCTAACCATGATGAATAGGCTCTTGAATGAAAGCAGACACAGTGGTGATTAATAACTTTGAAGTGATGGGACCCCAACAAGCTTCCACTAAGCATGTGTAGCAGTCTCCCATTGCACAGTTACATCCAAGGAGGATAGAGAGGGGTGATGGACTCAAGAGATTTTGGTATTTCAGTGACTTTGTGAAGGCAGACAATTAGCTATTGTTGTGGCACTGTAAACAGAGTAGAAAATTCAGAAATAAGGCTGTATCATTATGTAAACTATAACCAGTCTCAGCAAACAGCATTACAGCATCTTAGCAGGCTTTGTTAGCTGAGACACTTCCAGGCAAGTATAGAAGCAGCTACTCCTCTGTAAAAGCTTTGGTGTAAACTGTGTACTTTATGACATGTATTTTATTCTTATCTCATATGGAGGTGTTTTTCAGAATTAGCAGGATTGCAATTCAGTAAATGTGTTACTGGAACTATCACACTGAATAGTGTTTATTGTTAATAGAGTTGCTGGTTTTTTTTTGCGCTGGGAGTTTAGTGTCATTGTTAAGAGCTTTGTACCATCATCTGTGTGTTGCTGCTGTCTGCGTGGTATTGTCATAGGGAAGTTCGGATTATTAAAGGAATATTAAGATTCTGGGTTGTTTCTCCAGATTTTTTTCTAACATCAGTGGACAAAATAGATCTTTTCTTAACAAATTGGATAACAAATTACCATCACCTCAGATTTCTTTGGATCTTTCCTGAGCTGAGGCATCTTAGCTTATTTCTTTATATTCTTACCGACTTCTGCAATGTGAGCAGCACAACAACAGAAATCTTAAAGAAAGAGGAATATTTGTTCACAAAATACTGAAGCGATTTCTGGATGAACTAGCAGAACCATGCAGTAAGCCACCCGGAGTCCCCATTTGATAGGAGTGACCACTCCGACCATAGGCAGAGCAGGCAGTGCCGGGATAGCCAAACAGCCATGGCCCATCTGCCCCTTTCACCTATCCTTAAGTTTTGCAAAACCAACTGACTGCTGCCAGTTCTGTGGGACCTCCTTTATGGGATTTTATGGGACGTCCTTCCCGCAGCAGCAGTTACCCTCCTGTGACAGCAAGGCCAGCTCCTCACTCTCCACTCTTTGTGGCGAGGGCAGCCCCATGCCATAGCTTCAGAGGGACCAAGTTCTGGGTGCTGAGCAAGTAGAGAAGACACACAGAATAATCTCTCGTACACACAGATCAACTTTAAACCCATTCGTGCATGTCAGCATACGAACAACTTATAGAAGTATGATATAGCTGCCTAATTATTAAGCAAGATGCATATTTTTAAAGGCTGAATCTTGTGGACGTATAAAAGACCCATTGACATTTTTTGTCCTTTTTCTTTACTTAAAGAGCAGCTAAATTCTGTTGACCTTTTTATGTGATTAAATTAAAAAGTTTTAAAGCCCCAGAATTTTTTTTTAAGGTCAATCAAAATTTTGGCATTTCACTATATCTGGCATTTCAGTATCCTAATTTTCATCACCATAAAAATCAATACTACCATCCATCTCTCTTTATGGTATTTTATTTTCTCCAGAAACTGACTTGAGTGTCAAAGAAGATCTCTAGATCTATGTCAATCAAGATTTCATTAGAAAACAGTGGAAAATATTTGTTGTGACTGATTATTTGATATCACTGATTTCGGTGTGACATCCTAACTTCATTTCTCTCAAACCTTTCACAGCAATAGGTACGAGAGCTCATGGGTCTAAGAGCAAACATAAATTCTGTACCAGACAAGTTACCCGAGTTATTGAGTTTTTAGATGACATAATTCTTAGAGATGGTTTTCTGAAATAAAATGCCATCTGCTTCTACTTAATTTTCCTTGTTTCCTCTCTAAGAAAACACTGAGAAAACATGCTTATTCTGAAAGATAGCTCCTTTGAGGAACATTATTTTCCTCCATCTCTCTAAAAAGACAACATACGAATTTGTTAGTGAGTTACCAGACAATTCAATATATAGCACATCCAAGGAGGCAAATAAATGCACTTTCATTTGACACATCTTGATGTAGCTGAAAGTTTGAATTTTGGAGTCAGATTTACCAGAAGGCTTCTGGGGTCACAACCAGGAGCAGCTAATTGTTGTATTCTCAAATGATCTTCCCTGTTTTCTCCAAGGGAGATGTACTCACATTTTGTAACACTACGGTGTACATTGCAGCCCCCGTATTAATGTGTTAGGAGGCAGGACACGTCCTGGACAAAAAGAATCAAAATAAAACAAGACTTTCAAACTTTTCCATCTTCACATCATAACGGGATCATTTCACAGCATTTTGACAATACCGGCTGACAGCCAAAAGATACATATACCAAATCAACATCAGGGCTTGAATAGCTCATTATATTTTAATGTTTTTTAATATATTAGACTATTATAAGGGTGCTACAATATACCAACATTGTTCTCAATTAATACGTAAGCAAGATATTCCCTACAATTTGCTCTTTCCATAGTCAGTGGAATTTCCCAGACTCTACCTCACTCTGAGGGAAAGATGGATTTTCAAAGGGTCTTTGCAATGTGTCCTTTTGGTTGAAAGAGAGCTGTAGTATCTGCTCAGAGATCAATAGCTGTGGGGCAACATTAGCACAGAAATACAAGGGGATCTGATTAGACAAGGATTGCCTAATCTATGGTGTAGTTCAAACTGCAACTAGTATTATAGGTGGTTGCAATTTAAAAGATCTTGATTCTGTTAGGTTTGAATAACCATAGGAAAGCTAGTAAATTGAGACTGGTTATTCATCTCAACTTTCCTCTTCATTGCTGAAGTCTATTTAAAATAGTAGTAGTAGTAATAATAATAATAATAATAATAATAATAAAAAATAAATAAATAAATAAATAAATTTTGGAGTTTTTCCAAGGACTGAAGGATTTGCCCTTTAAAAATCTCATGATAAAATTGAAATGAGGTCCATTAAGTCAGAATTCAGAGCACAATGACAGCAAATTTCTGTATTCCACAAAGTTGTTAAGGTCCTTTGATGTTTTAATTCAAGTTTACTACAATCAAAATTAAGGGACAGATTGTGTGAGAAATGCTAGATAATGTTCTCCTAAGTGTGAGAATGAATTTCATGTCCCTTACGAGTGAGATGCATGAGGTGCAGGCTTCAAATTATAGGAGAACATCCCTGGGAAGAAAGATGGACTACGATACTCTCCACTTGCTGCAATAAACTTATTTTCGAGAAGGGCTATACTCAGTATGACATTATGAGGCACCCTGTGTGACAACAGACAAGTCCTTGATTGCAAATTGTTTACCCGAAACCAGGTGTTCCTTCTGCCTGCAGCCCTCTCACGGTCAGAAGGAGCTGAAAGCGGAGAGCACACTGGGTGACAAAACCAAGTGTCGCAAGGAAGCACGTGGCTGCAGAAATTGTCTGGGATTTAAGAAGCAGAAGCTCAGGCTGAGGAAGTTCTGCCCACTTTGGGGTCGTGAGCCCCCCCGCAGCCAAGTGGGGATGCCCAGGGCTGCTGGTGGCTGGGCTGTCGTTATCTCCAGACCTGGCTTGGTGGAGTCATTCCTTTTCTTAACCAGAACCAGCGCCTACTTGTTGGGTTAAAGGACACTCTGTAGTCTAGCCACTCAGGTGGCGTGTGGGAACTCAAGATCCAAGCCCACAGTGCTAAATATTTAATACCCACCGTCATATTTTGACACTAATTCAAGCCCTTGTTGCCAGGCTGAGCAGAAAGGCTGACAGCCAAATGGATGTGGAAAAGGAAGTGTCCTCTCACGTCTACAGATGGTCTGTCCAGTTCAAGGGCAAAGAACTTTGATGGGTTTGAAAAGTTTATGCTGTCTCTGCATCTAGTCTGGATGTTTTACAGATAAATAAAGAGTTCAGAATCCAGCTGCTGTCAACAGATTTTTCTAAGTACTAAATCTACAGTGCTACTCTTGGAAAAGTGCATTTATCATAGACAAAACTGAGTTTCTGAAAAACATTTATTAAAAAAGACTGACTACAGCTTTCAGTAGGCTTGACAAGATTTCATATTTCGCTTTTCATCTTTACCAAGTGCGTTAATAGCTTTTAAGACTAAATGACATGAGTGCTAGATATCTCAGCAGTGCATTAGAGAAGGAGAAAATAGAATTTTGCGGCTTTGTGGACATGCCTGGTGATCACAAGAAAAAGCACAGTGAACAGAACTGTTTGAAAAATCACTCCCCAATCCAAACAGATTCTTAAAGAAGTTTGTCATTAAGCAACTGAAATTAAAATTAAATCTGCATTGCCCAGCTGATATTTCTCAGCATATCCTAAATATTTGAATGGCTGAGTCTTCCTGAAAATATCTTCAAATCTACAAAATGCAAGAAATCAATTCTCAGGTTATATTAGTTAGTATGCACTTGTCAGTACCACTTTCACCAGTTCACCATTTTTGCTGTTTAGGGTTTTTGCTTGCCTGATCACACACCAGCAAAACTGAACTTGAAGGACTAGATCCAAACCCCTCAAAAGCCCCGAACACTGACAACACATCAAAGCAGTGAAGCAAAGGCAAAAAAATACAATCTTTCCTAAAATCTTTTCCAAATGCAATCACTGTTTAATACTGATTAATGTTTGTATTAGGTGAATTTACGTAGTTCTAAGCAGTTACTCATGTCTTTCTGCCATGGCTGTATGATATGGTATGGCTGGTTGCCTGACACAACTAAAAGAAATAAAAATAGCTCTGAGTAAAATAATTTTTCCCCCCTGAGCCCCACATGAGCTCTGGCTGGTCTTTCTTTCACTCAAGTGAAGACAGTGATTTTCATACACGTTGCATTTTTCATTCACATGCAAGAACCTTGTTTAATGAGTTGCCCGAGGTGCAACATCTTTACTTTGAAGCAAATTAAGCACTTTCTATAACAAGATGTAGGGTTGGTTTTGTGTGCATGCGTGCATGTGTGTGTATGTGTGTGTGTTTACTTTATTGCCATCATCACTCTATTTTGTGTACTTATCCTACTACAGGCTACTACTCCAGGCCCTGCACCAACCTAACTACTGGTACAGGCTAATAAAGGTGACTGACGTGCTGTGGAGGCTGAGAACATGGGAGTGTGCCTGTCTTTCCACATCATCCATTCGGGCCAAAGAACAGGAATTCTGGGCTGAGTGTTGAGTCTCAGTACAAAGTGTAGATGGCAGACATCTGGGAGTCGGGCAGCAGAACTGGTCTTCCAAGCCGAATACAAGCAGGTTGTTTCTGGGAGGGTGAGCAGAGTGTGTGGGTGAGACGGCTTCCAGGGTAGGAGGTAACTGCACCCGAGGTGAGTTATAGTGAATTATTTTAGCAGTTTGAACCAGAACAGATTGCCTCCAGCAGAGTCTTTAAGTGCTAACCAACAACCATTTGATTTCATGTTCTTCAGACCAAGCACGCTGCCCCTGCAGACATGGCTTGGGACTAAAGTCTGCTTTTGTCCATTCTCTATGGGAATCAGGAAAATTTGCATCTGATTTTGACAGTGAGCTCTGCCTGAAGGATATGCATAAAGATTACCATGTTTTCATCTGTGTGCTCAAAGCAGATAAATGAGTCTGTTCTCCACCGGGGCAGATCTGATCTCAAACAGGGATAAAAGGAGTTTGGTGGACGTTCCCTGTAGGGTGCACATTCAACTTTGCAGTGACATAATCATCAATCTCAGCCCACCAGTCACGCCTGGTGAGTTGTTTGGAGAGAGAACACAAAGGCATTTGCTGAACAGGACTAAAAATCGTTTACGCTGTAAGAGACTAAAGTGACCAGTAAGGTTGTACTTGCATATTCCGAACACCACCTCCCTGCCATCCAGGTATGATGTATTGTGTCCTTTCTTTAATCTCAATAACATTCTGAACGGCAACTTTTGAGAGGGTGGGCACTTTAGGAAAGCTTTGCAGATATCTTTCCTTCCTTAAGTCTTGCTGAGATAGATTAAGAATACTCTCACACATGAGCAACTCCCTAAAATACAGGCCAAGCCAGCAGAAACTATTGTTAAATTAACATCTTTCCTCTCTGTGGAGGCCTTCACTCCGACCAGTTGACTGCATTTTATTTCTATTATATTAGAATCTACTGTAAAGAGTTATGTTAGAGTGATTTCATTTTTTCAACAAACCTACTCACCATCTGCATTTGGCAAAACTCGTTGACATCAGTCTTTGTTGCTTAGCAATAAATACTTGTGCTGACTCCAGTCACAAAGAGTGTTCATTACTTTGTCATTCAGACATTTTACACAGCCTTTATGGCCTCAGAAATCGTTTATTTACGCTGGCCTTCTTGGAAGAGAGGGGGAAGAGCTGAAAAACAAATGTGTAGAATGAGAGGAAAGGCACACAGATCTTGAAAGGCGCTGGACACGTATAGCAAAGAACGTGTAGTAGATCCACAAGCTCGTTAAAGAGGAGAAAAATACCTAAAAGAAATCAATGCAATACTGTTACTATAAAATATTAAAGCATTTATAGAGCTTGCTGGACATCAACAATCTTGAACACTATTAAAGTGTATGTTTCCTAATGACATCAATGATCACATTCCATCAATATATGCTAATCGAGATATACTAATCAGCATGTGAATGTGCTTTGTGCTTATATTCAGTGTCTGCATGTAATCAGAAGGTGTTCTAATTTGAGCAAAATATCTAAAAAATTTACATTTCTATAGAATTCTATGGTAATTGTCTTGTTACTCATAACTTGCAGAATTATTTGAATTTGGGAATGACTTTTATAGTTAGTATTAGCCCAGAATTGAACTGTGTTGAAATCTTTGAGGAAAGTTTTTATTTATAGAAAGTTAGTAGAAGAAATGCTTAAAGCTGCACAATTATAATTGCTTTGCTCATTTAGCGGTCACTATAGCCCACTTATGTTTAGATGTCTAATTGTAAGATATTAACCTTTGGCACTCAGATTAGGAGGCTCCAAAAAGGCAAAATTAGAATTGAAAATGAAATGGGTCGCTTGTTATAGAGCATGTTACATTTAATAAATGAACAAGCTAAGAAATGAATATGACAATGAGTCATCTGAAGTCAGAAAACAGCATACTGTTGGAATGTCAGATGATTTATAAAACACTTAGTTTTTGCTTTTGTTTGTGGACACATTATGCAAAATAAGTTGATCGTTTTACATGAGTGGCAGCAAAAATGCAGAAAAATTCAGAATGTGTGATAACAAATCTGTCATGGACAGAGTGTCCACTGCAAAAGATAGATAATACTTGGCATATTTTTCAGGAAATGGCAAAGAAAGCTTCCCAAAACTGAACTTCATTCAGGCATTGAATTTGGGACTCAAAATCTCTTTTTCCTTTAAAGGTGATGACTTTGATTCTGATCTGCCAATAGACTTTTTCACTTTCAGTCTTAAGTAAAGTACTAATAAAAGTAGTCAAGAACTATAAACTGGGTATTTAGAGTTAGGCTGCTGGTGAAGTACCATGACCTTAACAGATACTCCAGTCACATATAACAGAGATTGTGCCTAAACAGCTGATCAAGCATGTTTAAAGACCACTGTGCAACCTTCAAGACCAGAATGAGAGATTGGAAACTGAACGTTGTTACAAAAGTCACACGCTTTCAAAGCATGTAGGAAGCCGAGAAGGAAAAGTGCCTCTTCCGTGTCAGCGTTAAGTCAAGACGTAATCCAATTCCCCACTTGGAAGGGACAATGCCACCACGTCAGTGCAATACTGACCTGAATTGCTTTGGGAGGGGCAAGATCATGTTGCCCAGAGACTGACAGAGAAATCCTGATTTTGAGCCTCAAATGACTGCTCCTGTTCACCAGGATTTTTTTGGGGAATCTGTAAGGCAGCAATGCATTGTGTTGCATGGCCACGCTCAGTCTGCTGAAGTGCTGTGAAACAGGGAAAAGGGAACCTTTACAGCTGGATGAATGGATGTTAAGTTCAAAAGTACACAGCCGTTAAGTGCTGCAAACTTGAAAGTCCGACCCTCAGCCCTTTTGGAAATGTCTCCTATTAAATACAACACACTGCT
>NW_009625070.1:52458-99272 GCF_000690535.1 Cariama cristata | reverse complement strand
ACCAGAAAGAAAAACGTAAAGGGAGCTGTGCTGAAACAACAAGAGAAAACTTTTTGCTTTCATATGAAAGAGAAAAATGTAAAAGCAACTGGACAGAAGGGGAAAAAACCCTAATCAAAAAGTCATAGCTGACAAAAAAATGATTTGAAAGATGACAGATGACACTCTGAAGAGTCAGAAGCTGGGAATAACAAGAAACCTAAGGTTCCTATTTTGGCAAGGCTGGTATTCTTCAATACCCAAGAGCATCCGTAAAAGTTTTCTCAAGGAAAATGCTGACTTTTCTAAAAATGCAGTCAATGGAGGAGGAACAGTGTATTCTCAGTGAATGATGGGTTAGGCTCTGCAGTCCTGATGAACCCAAGATCAAGTTGAATGACCAATTGCCCTGATAGAGGCTTGGAACAGCTCCATCTCTGCGGTGTTGATTGTATTGACATTTCCCTTTCCTCCTTTGTTCCTTCCCTCTCTCTCAGATGTTTTTTTCTCTTTACCTGTTTATAGTTACTTTTTCACTATTTTTCTGTGGTAAAGGAAGGCTCAGGCAGAAACAATTAAACCCCATGTCAGATTCTGAATCCTACATCACTTAACAGCTCTGAAATCATGGAGAAAAATATCATCCAACTCAGTCTGAGGTGGGCCAGAAACCTTTTTTTTTTTTTTTTTGCTTCAATAGCCTGACAAAGGTCAAATTGGACAATCTAATGGCCTAGTCTGGATTTCAAGGCTGCAAAAAAGATTAATGTAATGCTAGTGGGATCCCAGGTTGCGATGACAGAGCTAGCACAGCCCCTTTTCAGCCGCCTGGAGGAAGGGGTACCATACAGGTCCAGGAGGAGGTCAGGGAGCCAACGGGGCAATTTGGTATTCACCTTTCCCTGGTTCTCTGGGAAACACCAACTGCAGTGATCCCTCTCCATCACCAGGGCTCCTCGGTGCAAACTCACGGCACTAGGGAGCAGGTTGGGTCCTGATGTCCCCTCTTTTGGCCATAACTTGTCATCAGCAGGCCCACAGTTGAGCTCCTTGAGTAGGAAGCACTACCTTAGGGTAGTAGGGTGCTGTGGGAGACTCAAATAATGGCAAGAAAAGCACATAAGAGGCATCTTTACAGGCAAGTTGTGCCATCAGGGAACTTTACCTGTAGCTTTTTTATGTTTCTAAAAGACAAAGTATTCTGCAAATATTTGCAGCACTCAGTGGAATGAGTCTGTGAAATCAGGAGACCGTATACTGCCTTTAGTAATAACACCAAATCAGGCACCACAAAGATAAAGTAAAAGGGGCTATCAGGACAATGGAGCTGATTAGCTGTCATTCCTTGACTATTTCTTTTCCATTATGTATTTACATTTGTAATTTTTACAGTCGTTCACATGGTCAGGTGCAAAAATAGAGCTGCAGAAAAAAGAAATTTGCCCCAGCTGAGGGTAAAGCTCCAAATTCAACAGTTTATTTCCTCCTTGAGGGATACTTTTTTTCATACTTTTATCAACAAAATGGATCAATGACTCGCTGCTTGCCATAACAACTCATACTACGTTTGCTCATTTCCCTAGAACCGAGACACTCAGAATAAAAATAAATGTCTGTTCTCACCACTTCCTGTCCTGCTCTCAAAAAGAAGCATTTCAGGGATTTAATTTCTCATCCCTGGCTTTCCCAGTCTCTTTCTCTTTATTGATGGGAGTGTCCTGAACAGGAAATGGCCCTGTCATGTAAGCTGCAGTGTTATGAACGTCTTCCGGCTAAAAATAGGTACCAGAGCTATCCTCTAGTTTGTTCCTCTTGTTTTGTATCAAATTCCAAATGTCAAACGTAATATAGAGCTTAGAATAAACTCAACCTTTTAAGCCATTTAAATGCAACAAACTGCTTCTAACAGCCTGCCTTGCAAATGTGCTTGAAACCTTATTAAGTGTTTGCCATGTGGTTCATGATGTGTCCACGCTTCAGAAAGAATTGGTACGTGATGCATCTGCTGACTTGTTTTAGAGATTAATATTTGCATTACGGAAGCACTTGGGTGACAATCAAGAATGAGACCACAGTAGGATTAGTGTATGTACTCATTGCCTTAGGTCTTCGGAAGGGAAAGAACTTTGAGTTAATGGTTCACTGTCCCAAAACCTTGGCAGGTTAATGGAAAACACTGTACATCATTAGTGTTGTTACCAGTGAAGTTCAAATCCAAAATGTACAATTATATGTTGAACCACTGTTAATCACCATAACATTCAACACCATGTGTCTGGATTCAGATAACGTATGTTCATCCTGTACATGAAAAATATGGTCTGATTAGCTTCTTCTAATACTGATCTAAGATATGCCAGCAAGGCACAATGCTTGCATTTATTGTGTAAAATATGTAATTAGATGACTCCCGATAGTGAATGGCTTGGGAAAAAGACTCAGAACTAAGAAAATAATAGATTCTGATTTCAGCAGCATCCAACTTTACTTGGACATAATTGTTACTTGACCTCTCTTCTCTGTGCATTAGTCAATATAACTGGAAAACCCATTAAAAGCAGAATGGTTTGTTCAACTTGAAGATAAAAAGTTCTGGTTAAACATGTCCAAGTATGACACTGTGAAAACAGTCTCTGTCTTCTTTCTGGCAGTTCCTTAGTCATCAGAACTAAAGCTGTGAAAAAATTAATGCATGACACCAATGCGTTTTTTAAAAAATACCTGTTAATGATTACAGCTTTAATGAATGGCGTGCTAAACATTTCAAATCCAAACTCAGTGGAGCAGCACTAACAGTTTACTTCTCCCACCACCACCATTAGGAGGTCAAAGCTGCAGAGAGGGAGAAAGATTAAATTTTTGGAAGTGAGTGGGGTGGGAGCGGAGGTTCTGACTGCATGGTCCTGCATGCCTGACACTCTCGAGTTTTCGTTAAGAGTGCAACTGGGGAAGAGGACCTGTTTCAGAGGATGGCTGTGACAGTGATGAAAAGCAAAAAGAACACTTAAGGGAGAAGGGAAGGTAAATTTGACAGACAGAGTGGGACGTCTTTGCCAGTTTCAACAACACCTGCCACAGCCGATGAGCATCAGCTGGCCAATACGACAGAAATTTCTATGGCAGCATCTCAGTTCAAGCCATTCATTACCAGTACAGCTGCTGGGGTTGGCTTTGTAAAGAACAGAATGTTGAGCATGTCAGTTTTGACAGGATTTTACTGGAAGATTTCCTTTTAACTTTTGATCTACTGTGGTTGAGCTCTGTGAATTTTTTATGACAGTGAGTCTAAATCTGCTCCTCCCCATGTTGGCGTGCCCTCCAAACCATCTCTTGGCATCCTGCTTGTATTCTTGCCTTCTTTTGTCTGCCCAGCCCTTTTTTTTGGAACTGCTTATTCAACTTTGCATGTCAGATGTCCATATTTTTCATTCAACTTTTTCTTACAGTTCATTTCTGTCAAAAACCTACAAATTAACAAAGACAGGGGACTATTATCCATTTTTTACTTCTAATTTTTACTTTTAATTTTTACTTTGGTCTGATTTTGATAATACTACATATAAGCTGCAAAAAATAAAATGGAAATAAGGTAAAAAAAATATGATTTACTGAATCATAGTGAGCACATTTTGATTTATGTGATCAGGCAAGTGATCTGAAGCTATATTACAGTTTCCAGCCAATGTTAGGCAAATTGTTTAATGACTTGCTTCTAGGAATACAGAGATTTTATTGCATTAATGGAGGATTTTCACCTTCTTGACTTCATGAATAAGCTGATATAGACACAAGTACGTCTCAGTCTGAAGAAATTTGCTTACCTCTTGCTATGCTATACCTAGTGATGTTAAATTCAGAATTAAGATACATACCTGCACAGTTCTTGCAGATAAGAATGTTTTCTTTCCTTGAATGCTAAAATGGTTCCGTGGCATGAGGTAGAAAATTTGTGGTACAAAAGATCTTGAGAAAATAATTGACTCAGTGAATAATTTATTGAATTTACTGAAAATATTGACCTAGATTTAATGTTTCCACATGCAGAACATGGAAAATGAGTTAAATTGGTATGTTGAGTTAGCCTGGAGTGAGACTGTTGCAGCATGATTAATTTACAAGTGTGAGTTGTTACTCAAGAGAAGCCATTTAGCTGTTAAAGGCTCTACTTGGGTTGTGCTGACATTTTCTTCACACTAGGTTGATGACCTGTGGTCTCATCTTGCCAATCATTAGTGAAGACAAGAGCTGTGAAAAAAGAAATTGGGAGTGATTAGCAGGCTTGGAGATAGGTAAGGACTGCAATTCTGGATCTTCTGACTCTTCACTTTTTCTCCATCAACTTTGAACAGGTCCCAGCAGGCTGGTATCTTGTCTTAACCACTTCTTCTGTATTCAAATTGCAAAGGTCATTAGAAAGTCTGGTGCACAGAAGCTGAAAGTACCTTAATTGGGTTCTAGCCTACTTCTCAGAAGATTGGCTGCTAGACCTGCTTATGCTTTTCACAAAAAGCATCCGACAGCGTAGAAAGTTCAGAACGAAAAATCTTATTGAATGTCCAGTAAGGAAAGCAAGAGCTGGAGATGGGCAACAGGACAGTTGGGTAATACAGAAAGAATATGAAATTAAAAAAATACTAAGGTGAATGTAGTTTTCTATTCATTGTGTAGACTGACGTAGTTTCTTTTGACAGAAACACCTTCCTTTAGTGGACGTCAGATAGCCAAGCTGATACAATGTCAGGCCTTCCTAAGAAGTAGAATATATCAGGCAAAGTACAAAGCTTCCAGACTCGAGATATAGAGCACCTGTAGGCATCTGCCTGTGCAGACATACTCTTCCTCACCGGGAAGCATTTTGCCCTGCCTGCCTTACATGAATCGGGCAGTTCCTGGGTATACACAGCAGCCATTGAGCCAGCCTTGCCCAGCCCCAGGCACTCGAGCATCACCGTCGGCAAAAGTCTCCAAAGAAGCTGCCTGCTGCAATCTGTCAGCTGATTAAAGCTTTCAACAAATATTATTCTGCAGAAATGTTTTCTGCGGGAAGAAGTTCACTATTTTCAAGAAAAAGAAAAATTGTGTCAGCAAATGCTGGCTACAAGGGAAGGGGTTTAAGGGATAGGGAATTCGAAGACTAGTTGTGGTACTTGTGAAGGGAAGTGTGGAAGCGTGTAAAATGAAGGAAGAGGTTAGATGGAGACAGATAGCACAAAAGTGCCGGGGGAAGCAGTGAGGACCTCCAGGAATGCAGAGGGATGGGAAGTCAGGCTTGGATGCTTGCTGAAAAGGGTTCTGACTGGAGTTCAGGCTACAATACCACTGTGTTTTCAGTCACCCTTTAAACCGCTACTTGCAAGTCCATAAGCAGGCAAGGAAAAACAACTCCATATGTGCTAGTAGCTTCAAAATGATAATGATTTAAAGAGAAAGTGAGGATGGTAGAAAGGGTTACATGTTGTAACAGGATCATGGGAAAGAGAAAGGAAAAGGCAATTTCATCTTCTTTGTTTCATAAATAAGTGACCAGGAGTGGGAAGAAGGATTCAGAAATCCCCCAGAGTCCCCTGCTTTGCACAATAGTACCCCAAACACTCATGTGCAGCACCATTAACACTACAAAAGCAGGTCCCTTTCGGGGCAGTGATACCAGGAGATTCAGGGAGGTGTTCAGTTTACAGTTGAAGACAACTAGTCCTAGTCATCTACTTATAGGTAGTATTATTTCAGACACAGGCGTCTGAGCTCTCTTCAGAGTCAATGCAGAGAGCCCAAGGAGTCAGTCCCTACCTCAGGGTGAGCCGAGTCACTTACTAGGCTCACTGGTTTTGTAGGAGACTGGTTTTGTATGGCAGAATGGACACCTATTTTGCTTGTAGACATAAATTGAAGATCTTCATGATTCTCAATGTAAAAAATGCATTATCAAGTTAGACTCAAGATATCTATTTCTTGGATTTCTTGAGGGATGTTGAAATCTGTTAGAACTTCTGCAAAACTTATCCGAAGCAGGATGGCAAGAGTTAAGGTAGTCTCGAAGTTCCTTTAACTCTATCTTCTTTGTGCAATGCTGCCTGTGCACAAGCAACCTGCGTATTTTGTGTCTGAACTCTTCTGAACAGGAACTACCACCTCTGGACAAGTACAGTCTCCTCCACAGACCGAATACCAACCTCTGCTGCAGAACTGCAGACCCTGTTTCACTCTTACCTGTCACAAGCTGAACACGCTTATGGAGACAGTCCCCACAGTCAGGCTCTTGGCCCTTGTATACAGCAAGAGTTGTGAAAAGAAGTACTGGAAATAACCCTACTGGGTCCTTTCAATGTGTAAGAATCTCTTTTCTTTGATTGTATGTAGGTCAGTCAGCCTGAGAGGATCCTCAAACCGAAAAGAAAGCGATGCCCAGACTGATCGTTTCCGTAACCAGACCTCTGACACCCGGCATCTTTTGTACCACAGAACTGCTGCTGGCATGCCAGCCGAGTTGTGACACTTACAAGATGTCAGGAATGGCTGAGGAACCTATCACTCAGCACCAGCCACCGAATCTCTTTTGGAAAGTACATCCTTTTTAGTTCACAGGTGGCATGTGGAGAAAGAATCAACTTGAAAATTACAGCAGTTCTGGAATTTCTTGAAATTTACATAAATCAAGGAAAGACTACTTAAAATAACCAACTCCCTACTCCAGTACAGGATCAGAGCTAGAAAATGAAGTTGAAGTTAGGAAGATGAAGAGATGTTTGGATATGCTGTGATCACAGTTTTCGGCTATAAGCATGGGAGTGTGCACTCTGAGAATGGAGCAGATGTTTCCAATTATCTGCGATAAGGAGAAGAAAGGACATTTGAAAATGTAGCTGGTATTAGATGACTATCAGAAGACTCTTGGATAAGGAAGAAAAGCATGCAAAGTGTGACAAAGTCATTTTACTTTCATAGCACATTAATTTTAAGACTGCTTTACAGTTGAAAAACTTGTGTGTATTCTGATGATTGAAAGCAAAAACATCAAACTGGAAATCTTATTGTAGAGTTTTTTTCCTATTTTAAATGATGACAAACTTTACTCATGAAATATAATTTCCTTTGATGTTCTAAAATGTTATTCAAATTTAAATAGATTTACATGTTCAACTCTGGCTGCTACTTGCTCACATAGTACTTGTATATGAACAGAAAATAGGATTCCTATAGAAAAGGACAGCTTGTAAAATACAGAACTGTACAACATAGAAGAGAAGACACATAAATGTAGCCCTTTTAGTCATCCTTGTGTAATTGCTGTATGCCACATTCTGGGGCATGTTTCTAATTTGCTATGTGCTTAGCAGGGTGACATTCAAGAAGTCTGAGCGGCCTGCCCAAACCACGCATGTGCTGACCAGCAAATTCATATCTTGTCACTTGTTACTTAATCTGTACCAGCTCAGGCTGCCTGTACTCTCTGCTGATGGCATGCCCGTTTTTTTCTCCTGAGCCTTGTGAGGAAGACAAGAACCATAGACATGTGGCATCCTGGCCTGTATCAGCAATAGTGCGGCCAGCAGGACCAGGGCAGTGATCGGGCCGCACCCCGAATCCTGTGTTCAGTTCTGGGCCCCTCACTACAAGAAAGACCTTGAGGCGCTGGAACGAGTCCAGAGAAGGGCAACGAAGGTGGGGAAGGGTCTGGAGCACAAGTCTGATGGGGAGCGGCTGAGGGAGCTGGGGTTGTTTAGCCTGGAGAAGAGGAGGCTGAGGGGAGACCTGATCGCTCCCTAGAACGACCTGAAAGGAGGGGGTAGCCAGGTGGGGGTTGGTCTCTTCTCCCAGGCGATCAGTGACAGGACAAGAGGGCATAGTCTGAAACTGTGCCAGGGGAAGTTCAGGCTAGAAATGAGGAGGCATTTCTTCACAGAAAGGTCCATTAGGCATTGGAATGGGCTGCCCAGGGAGGTGGTAGAGTCACCATCCCTGGAAGGGTTTAATAAAAGACTGGACATGGCACTTATGCCATGGTCTAGTTGACATGGTGGTGTTAGGGCAAAGGTTGGACTCGATGATCCCAGAGGTCTCTTCCAACCTCATCGATTGATTCTGTGGTTCTGTGATTCTTTCTCTCCAGTGAGCTAACTTGTGTTAAGCATGTGTTCCAGCCAGACCTTCACACTTTCCCACCACTCTGCTAGTTTGACTGTTGTGATCTTGTCCACATGACAAAGGGATGTGTGAGGTGCTATCAGAAGACACAACAGTAAATGCAGACCCACAGGTTTTGGATAAGCGTGCCCCGGACAAGCCAGCACTGAGCTCAGGATCTGTCCACATCCACCCACGCAGCCAAAGGAGCCAACAATGAAGCCACAGTTGTGAGTTTGTTCTCCTAGACAATCCCAAATGCATTTTCAGCTGTTCTGTTCCAGCACTCTTCTTTGCTTCTTTGTCTGGGAAAAAAAAAAAAGGTGTGAGCAACTAGCTAGATGTGAAAGCAGCAAGCTACATCTAATTTCCTAGGAGTGGCTCATTGTTACCTGGCAATAAACACATTGCAGCTTATTTGTCTTTGTACTTATTTTGTAACATCTGGCACATCTTGAAATGCACAATGGTCAATAAAACAGAAACAAGCTTTCAGGAAAAGTTTTGCACTCTTAGCCTTGTATTTATTTAAAATGGATCCATCTTTGCTGTATGGAAGGGACTCATTTCAATTTGCCTCTGCAAAAAGTGTGAGAAAAATACATCAAAGATAAAATTATTAGTAAAAATATGAACTTATTGACAATTGAGATAATGCTTTCCTGATAAAATAAATATCACTTTTTAAAAGGTCTGCTTTCACTCCGCTGCTTTTCGATGTGATTGCTAATTTACATGCAGTACCTGCACACACTAGAGCTTATCCACACTTCAGGGGCAACTTAAAAATCCTGTAGGAAAATGCTCTTTCCTTGACAGTTTGTGCAAAATCTCAAATACTAATGACTGAAATTAAATTGAAAATCATTGTTTTGTGACTATATGCACTCAGTAGCACTACTTAAATTTCTGTCTATGGACAGGAGTGTTAAAATTGGTTTAAGGTAATGCATTCCTCATTCAGCAAACTTCTTACTGATTTCTTTGAGTCAGATAATTGTTCTTACTCTTGGTGTTCTGTTAAGTTCCTCAGATGATTTGACATTGGCCTTTCCTGGCTAATTTATGGTAGCCTGTAGAAAGAGTGGATAATGAATTGTACATTGAAATTAGATGCCTCATTTCATTCTTCCTCAAGAACCACAGGAAGCTGCTCAGCAATGATAGGGAATTAAAGGAATTCTGAGCAGCTGGGTATCATCTCTTCCTCCAAACACTGATCCAGTATGGGCAAGTAAGGGAAAGGTAACTGCTTGCTGATTTGGCTGGATGGACAGAAGTCTTAGGGCTTATTATTAAGACTTCACTATTTGATATCAATGTCGTTTTGTAAAGACAGTGAGTCCAAGTCAGTAGATTGGGTACACCATAAACAAGTAAGATCCTGTGTCCTCATTTACCAGCTTGGGGAAAATAGATAAGCAGTTCAATTCAAGGAAGCAAATCTGAAAGGATATGATTAAAAATGTTTAAACCTTCTTGAAAAACTTTGCAATAGGCCTTTTAAAATATATCCTGTTGTTTGAAGTTTGTTGAACAAAACCAAGTTCAACAATGGTTGCTGCAAGAGGGTGCTGCCAGTGTTACATCCTAGCTTTGTGGACTTCACACACTGGTCTCTTCTGCCTCACCAGTGTACAAAATGTACACATTAATTTTTTGTTTTAATTTTTCCCTAAAATATTGTATCTCAAGAAGTTTAGAACAACGAAATATGAGAAAATGAAGACAAAAATTAATATATAACTGATGACATCTTAACTTAAGTTTCAATTAAAACTTAATTGTGTTGTAGTAAAATATCAAGAGTCCAAGGGGCACTTGGAGTTGAATTCATAGGCCTTTAGTGGCATTTTAGACATCCTGGAGTATCTGAGACACTGCAGATGGTTTACCAGATAATACAGGACCTATGGGAGACTTCAGTCCTTTTGAAGCAAGGAGGTAGGAAGGATGACCTAGGATGTCTTAAAATGATGCTAAATTTAATTTTGGCTAGTAAATCTCACTCCTTTTGTCTAGGATTACCTTTGAAAGGCAACTACAAATAAAACCTTTCCATCTGTCTGTTCATGTCTGATTTCTACCATACATAACTGCTAAGTAGCTTTACTAATACAGATCAGTAAAATAGGGGAAATTGAAGTAATGAATTTTCTTTTCATTTTCAGAATTGGTAGGAGGTACGTTATCTTCTGAAATTCTGCATAGGGATATTGCATAGTTAATATTCTTTAATGACAATTCTGCATGTTAAATAGAGGTATTGAGTGATTCACTATATAAGTAAAGGTAATTTTAATCTCAACTGGGCACCATCCACATCTACTGTCATGTGACAGACAAAATGAAAGGTCTAGGGAGGATCCAACTGGGACGACTCAACCAAAATGCCAGTTATGTGGAGACTGTAACCTTCTTGTTCTTTGAGGGAAAGGCTAAATTAAATCAGAAGAAAAAAGTAACATTAGTGATATCATGTACATTTGGCATACAGATTAAGGGAGTTCTCTGCTATTATGCATGTGCTTTCTTTAAAATGACATCATGAGTATGTATCCAGTAGAGGGACATGAGAAAGAGCACCTTACAATATATTTGCGTATTTTGAAGAACATCAGCATTTCAAAGACCATTTCAATCTAGTGCAGATGTTTCACTGTGGTTTGTCAATACATTTGCGTCAAATATGTATCAATCAATTTGTTAAGAGAAAAAATATTCTCTGAGAAATTTGGCCCTGATGAAGATATCATAAATTCATGTTCAAGCTAAGAAGTAAATATCTGAATTTAGATAGGATTATCAAAAGCAAGAAATACTAGCAAATTAAAAATTAGCAACTGAGCAGATTTCCTCTGACTGGAGTGCAAGCAGAACACACGGTAAGTTGACAGGCAACTGATTTTTGAACACGATACCTCGTTGCTCTATTCAGTCACTCAAGCAAAGGAAGTGTTGAGACCCTTTTTCCCACTTTCTGGTTTGACTACTACAGACTGCTAACTTTCTGAATCAGATGTTCATCTTCAGGTGGATAGATCATTTCTATCGCAGAGGAGTCAGGGTAAGGAACAGTAAACACTGTTAAGCGGAGGTCTCTGCTTTGTTGTAATAGACAACTTAGACCGTAACACAGATTGCCACATAAAATTGTCAAAGTCAATAGAAATTAAAAACATACACATTGTACTATCCAAATTCAAGATTTAAAAACAATTAAAAAAAAAGAAGAGAGTCTTCTTCTAGAGCCTTCTAGAGGGCAGAGATTGACTTCTGACAGTACCTGTAGGACCAAGATATATTTTGGGTAAGGTATGAAGAAACTAAAAGTAGTATGAGATGATCAACAGACAAACTGGAAACTAAAATACTGAGATGAAAATTTTCTTTGTGACAGCAGCCATTTGTATTAACCATTTTGTTAGTCTGCACACATCTTCAGTGTGCAGATTAATATCCTGGCTGGAGAATGTGGACATCCCAAAGACTCCCCAGGTGGTTCTTGCTATAAGATTGACCAAACTCTACAAGATAAATACTTGACAATATTGGCTGGGGTAGGGTTAATTTTTTTCATAGTAGCTAGTATGGGTATATGTTTTGGATTTGTACTAAAACTAGTGTTTATAATACAGGGAGATCTTAGTCACTGCTGAGTGGGGCTTACCCAGAGCCAAGGCCTTTCCTGCCTCTTACCTCACCCCATCAGCAAGGAGGCTGTGGGGGCACAAGGATTTGGGAGGGGACACAGCTGGGACAGCTGACTCCAATGACCAAAGGGATATTTCATACCGTATGACGTCATGCTCAGCATATAAAGCTAGGGGAAGAAGAAGGAAGGGGGGTAGTTTTGTCTTCCCAAGTCACCGTTAGGTGTGATGGAGCCCTACTTTCCTGGAGATGGCTGAACGCCTGCCTGCCCATGGGAAGTGGGGAATGAATTCCTTGGTTTGCTTTGCTTGCATGTGTGAATTTTGCTTTACCTATTAAACTGTTTTTATCTCAGCTCATAAGTTTTCTCATTTTTTTCCTCACTTTTACCCTTCTGATTCTCTCCTCCATCCCACTGCGGGGGAAGTGAGCGAGCCGCTGCGTGGTGCTTAGTTGTCAGCTGGGGTTAAACCACGACATCAGTAGAAACTGTTCCTTCAGGTGTTGAAATGATTGTGTAGGACAATCTTATGTATCTAATTAAAATAGTGAGGACAGGTTTTTTATTTAGTTTAAGGTACTCAATAGTCATGGATCACGCATATGCTGGAGTGGTCACTCAGGACCACGGTTCAATGGACTATAACAATTGAAGAGAACAGCAGTTCAGGGAGTGTTTCCTGATCCAGTTGAAGGTGCTGCTGGAAGGACCCTTGCAACAGAGACTCTCATTACCACCCAGACTGCAACTGTCCTGCTTGTTTGTGAAATTGGTTTTCCCTATCTGTTTACCCTATGCCAAAGGTTTTTCAACACTCAGTCCATGACTGTCTATGCTACTCTGCACTTGTTCTTCTCTGACAGCAAGACAAAGTCAGTCTAAGCCTAGATTGTGTAATATATCAGCTAGATGTGAACAGGCCAGCTCAGGCACTGGAGAAGTGCAGTTGTATTAATAGGGTGCTTTCCCTGGGCTAATGGTACTCTGCAGCCAGATGAACAGACCTAGGGAAGTACCATGCTAACACAATTAAAGTGCTTCCAGCATCCTGTGCTGGCTGCTTAGAGGTATCCTGAGAATTTTTTCAAAGCAGATATTCTATCTGAGACACCAGAGAAGATGGGCTACATTTTCTTCCTTTGCAGTTATTTTTTCTTTTCTTTTGTGTGTAGATTTTTATTGCTTTGGCTTCAAAGAAGCAGGACTACAAGAGCAAAAGATGACAGGAGCTCTAGTCTATCTAAATGGGTTCATGAATCAGAAACTTTATACTGAGATAAGTTTCATGCAGACAAGGTGGATGGTGAAGAGCTCCATTTACCTATGGCTCTAGCAACCCTCCAACTCCTTGTAAGACCATGATGGGTGCAGAGAGGGAGGGTGGTGTGGAGCTCCCTTTGTCTAGGGTTGTAAGGTCTTTCCAGGTGCCTGTGGGACCATGATAATGTACAGACTGGAGAGGAGGGAGAGGACAGGAGCATGCCATGGTCTGGTCACATCCGTGTCCATGTGTCGAGCTGTAATAGACAGGAGAAGCAACAAAGGAGGAGCAACCACCCCTCATCGCCATGGGCAGCAGCCTCTGCCCTCCCCTCCCTGCCTTCTCCTCTCAGCCCTTGCTCATCTGGATGTTTGTCTGCCAATTCGGGCTGTTGCAGCCCTTTTTATACCCATCCTGGACCTCCCATGTCACCAACCCCCCTGTGACACTGCCACAACCAGCAACCTACCTGCAGTGATACAGCCATGACATCACAAGGACTGGTGACTGGAGTTCGTGCTGCATCACTGTGAGATGGCTATTATCTTCCACCAGTCAAGTGAGAAGAAAAAAACCTGATGAATAAGAATTATAATAAAACCTGAACAACTGGTAATGCTGGGGAGGAAAATTAAGCAGCTGTAGCAGCAATTTAAAGGACAGCAACTCAGCAAAGTTGAAAGAGAATTAAAAGCAGCAGGTTCTAACGACTGCTCAGTTTTAAAGATTTACGTGGTACTTTATGCTGAGATTTGTGGGTTTGAAGACTTAATGCTGGAAGAAGGATGTTTGTTGAGTTGACTGAAGGTAATATTTCACACCTTTCGAATTACAGACATGTCCAGTGCCAAATCCTGCATCCATGAGTGGCTGACCATGCTGAGGAGGTTTCATCGTACAATTTCGTTTCTTCCCCAGAAATGAACCAAGGATTTTGACAGAGAGTCTCTTGTGCTATATGCTTCAGTTGGAGACTACAATGAACTAAGTGAATTAACTTCCATTTACTTGGTTCACTTCAGGCTGTTACATTCTCTTTAACTGAGAGGACAATAGGCAATGGACACAAATTGAAACACAGGAGATTTCATCTAAACATCAGGAAACTCTTTGTCATTGTGACGGTGACTAAGCACTGGCACAGGTTGCCCAGAGAGGTTGTAAAGTCTCCATCCTTGGAAATATTCAAAAGCCATCTGGACATGGTCCTGGGCAACCTGCTCTAAGTGACCCTGCTTGATCAGGGGGTTGAACCAGATGATCTCCAGAGGTCTCTTCCAACCTCAACCAGTCAGTCATTCTGTGATCTTTGGTGCATGAAAATAATTGCTTTCCTCATATTTAATTTCTTATTAACTATTTTAGTTTGACGGACGTTAAAGTAAAAATGGAAGTAAGGAAAACTGATTATGTACAGAAGAGAGATGACCTTTAAATAATCAAGCACAACTACAAATGATAATGAACTTCTTCCAGTGAATTACTGCAGATCCTTTAAATGCTTCAACTGCCGTGTGTGTCAACTTTACCTACTGTTGACATTCAGAGACAGGCAAGCAGGGGGAAGTGGTTGGAAATGACAGGATCCTGTTGGTTAGAGATAGGGTAGAGGAGTATTTAAAACATGTCTCCAGATTCCCCCCGGGACTCAGTATTGAGCTCACTCAGCTGACGTGCAGAAGATTGCTAGTTGGCCTCTATTGCTCTCCCTCCTGTGTCTAACACTGACCTGAGAGGAGATACTGGGTGGCAAGGTCATCCTAGCTTTCCCTTTCATCATTCTTTTGCTTCCTTTGCTCCTAGGATGCCTTGTCTAACAATATCCAAACAATTGCTGAGTTTCAAGAAGCGCCAGATACTTTGCCTGCTATGAACTGCACTGTACTTTGTACACTCTACACTAGACAGGGCAAAAAAATGCATTAAAAAAATCACTTGTTGCTGTTGGCTACCACGTAAGGGCTTCACAGTAGATCCAGAGAGCTTGTGTGATCAGGTGGTGAAATGTGGAGCTTCATTTCCAATAGCTGTGACGATCTTGTGATGATCGCTGTCTCCTCAGCCCATTTTCAGAAGCAATATATAATAATCAGCTATTTTATCTCCCAGCAAGTATCACACACTTTCATTTTCTGGTTTAGTTGGGTTTTTTTGTCAGAATGGGGTAGGATAACTTTTAAAAAAGCAAGCAAAAACTGAAATGAGAGAGCAAGCGCCATCCAGTGCATTACCCCCATTCCTTAGCTGCCTCAGATGCTTAACATGTTAACTTTATCTGCTGCTGGCATATGCAAACGGTCTCTGGAAATGTGGTTGCTGTTCAGGAAGCAAGGATTGTGTAAAAATAGTCACTGTAGTAATAGAGTATGGTAGATGTCCTCCAAGATGGAGAGAAACATGTATCTGCTACCCAAAGAAACCTAAGGTCCTACACAGTTGATCACTGCAGAGTTGCATTGATTTGAGAGAACTATAAAACTTGCTTATCAGTGTACAAGAGAGAGAAATAATCATAACATTTCCAGAAGGGCAAGGGTGGGATAGGATATAAACAAGAATAAAATAAAACAGAAACCACAGAAACCTACTGAACAAACCATTGGTCTCTTTTGTTTCTTTTAGCTTTAATCGGATTCTCATTTTCCTCCCCATTTATGGATGATTTGGCTTTTGGGGCAGTTTGAGAGGACTGGCATGGTGATGTCACCAAAGGCTGTGACCTACTTCAATCCTCCCTCCTTCCTCTCTTTCCAGAAGTTCTTTCAAAAGGAAATAGGAGAGAAACGGGCCTGTCAAGTTTTAATGATGCAGAAAACAGTAAGGAAAACATGTTTTAATGTGATAGTCTTTGTATTTTACACAGGAAATACAAAAAAGCAAAAAGGGATTTAAAAGATCACCTTTAAGGCATCCAATTCTAAGGTTTCAATAAACAAGTACACTGCTCACTGAAAAACAAGCTCTTTGATTATTTTTCTAGCCCCCAGAGAAGCAGCAGTAAAATCATGAGAACCATTATAAGATGTGAGTAAGAAGCAGTACCCAAGGAAATGAAAAAAATATTAGAATTGTTATTATCTATGCTTACAATAGAAGTATTGCATAGTAGATAAGAACACTGGAAGGATGCTTTTTTCCTATCTTGCATTATATCTTTCTGAACAAAACCCCTGTGTAGACAACAGAATCTTGTTCTAATAACAAAAATGTTGCCTGAAATGAAATTCTTGACATACCAATCATTCTCAGTAGCAAAGCCATTTTTCATATAAAACATGTTTTGGAGTAGGCTTTAATGAATGTCTCAAACCAACTCATCTAGCTTACTTTCTCAAGAATGGGAGTATTTAAATAAATGTAATAGAAAATCTACCACAGAGACACCACAAATGAGCCCTGCCAAATCAGATTATGTATTTTTAAAGGACAAAAGGGTGCACGCTTTCTTCAAAACTACTTGAACATACGTATTTCTTAGCTAAAATGGATGGTGGTTTTGATTAATATTAATTCCCCACTGTGAAAACTCCTCCCATTGCACCACAATCAAGGACAGAGTTTCCAAAGTAAACATGCTTCAGACTAAATGCTGTGAAAGGAGAAACTTTTTTCTGGTATAGTTACAGCTTCTCTCTCACTCTGAAGGAACCCTTATAGACTAATATAACATAGTTGAGTAACTCTTTATATAATCTGTTATCTCAGTTTGTGAATTCATTTGCTATTATAACTTAATGGAAATTTTAAAGTGATAATTTAGGAGTGAATTTACTAAAGTCTGTGGTGGTCTTCATTTTAGCATTGCTGACAGTGAGTTTGGTGCGTGTTCTGTGATACATCCCCAGGGTATTGCTTTGCAAGGGTGTAGTCTGCTTATCTGTGTTGTAGTTAAATCAAACCTTGTAACCCAGCAGTGGGCAGCAAGTGTACCAAAATGGTCCATTCTGTGTTACCAGAACTGTATGTAACAAGGCTTTTTCCATAATTTGTTCTGAAAGAAAGGAAAAAACCCAAAGACATAAAAAACACAGTTTGATTTTTACATGGATAAACAGAATGCCAGAGTGTAGCTCAATTATCTCCTAAAAATTCACAAGAGTAATATATGGGTATTTCATCTCACCAGAAAAGTTAACCTATATATACCAACCGGCCTGGAACAAACAAGCAGTAAAGAGTGAGTGATCTTGAGGTTCAGCTTCCTTTTCTGTCAGTGGGTGCTTCATGAAGCATTTGAAAACAGGAAAATAAAAAATAGAAGTGGAAGGCTTTTTGACTTTTCAGCTAGCTCAGTGGTTTTCAGAAAGACAGAAGTGAACTCCATTCATCTCGTACTAAAAAGGAAATTGTATTTCCTACATTCCTTAAAAAAGAAAGAAGATTTTTAGCTTGCGAGCTATCGCTTTGTTGTACTCTGTGTCTCAGACAAATGAATGCTTCCACATTGCCTTTCTCAACACTTCAGCATTCCTCAGGCGGGTGAGAAATCGGCAAAGAGATAAAGAGAACTGCCCCGTGAGTTGGGGGTAGCAGGGGGCACCGGGAGCCCGCACCGACAGGCACTGCAGTACACCCAAGGGTAGCTACAGCCTCCTGGCCCCACAGCGTTCACATGGATGTATTTGGCTCATAAAGCAACATTTAAGACGATCTTTCCCTGGTCTATGTTAAATAATAAATGCACCATTAAGACAAAACAGTGGGTCTTTTAAAGGCAGGGAATCTCTGCCAAATATAATGATCAAACCAAGCTGACTGGTAGATCGGGGGCAAATAGGAAGGGCAGCAGAAAAGGGTGGCTGAGGTTTCTGCAGTAGAGACCCAAACAACAAAAAAAAAGGAACCTAAAAATTCTAAGCAATTTAATGGGGGAAATTGCTTTGTGTGACATTACACTTACATTTTATGCTGGAAAATAAAACAGATCCCTCAAACACAACAGTTGGCTGTAGCAGCAAGTTCTTTCTAAGCTGAGGAAAAAAGCCAGATGTCTTATAGGCAGGCAAGCAGCTGCTTTCCAGCCATTTAATTGCCATTTTATATCCAATATCTAGCTCAAATGTGCCACATAGCTATGATTTATTTATATCACATGGCTCTTACTTATAGGTTGGAATCTGACTTTTAAGTTATTGTTACAAGTTTGTGTTCAAGCCTCCTTCACCTGCCCTATTTTACATTCCATCTGTCCTCCTAAACCAGAGAACAAAACAATTACGTTTCTCTATTTAATAAAATGTGTAACTTCAGTTCTTACTCTTTACCTAAAGGACAAAAATAGTTAGACCTCCCATGACAAATGAAATTGTTATTATAACTTTCATCACCACTGGAATAATAACATATTACTTTTTATTGGGTTTGGCTATTGTCAACCTGTCTCAAAAACATAAAAATATCTCAGTGTAGTTTTTTGCTTAAGCAAGTTAGTTCAGTCCCATACACCGTACGCAATTTTTAATTATCCTTCTAGATGGAGATATGCACAGAAACAAACTGGGAAGAAAGTGGAAGGAAGATTCAAGCCTATTGCACAAATCTTTATGTTGGCCTTAGGCAGCTGGTTCATTACAAGGACTCCACCTCAGTATTACCAGCCAGGCAGGTTGCAGATTCTTGGTGATCAGGAAAGTTTTGGTGGATATGGTGCTCCCAAGCACCTGCTGAAACAATATGTAGATCTTCACAGTCATAGAAAATGGATAGAGTTCCTCAAAGACTTTTATACAGTTACTGAATGCTTCTGATTCCCCTTCTACAAACAGAACATCAAAACTGAGAAGAAAATGGTATGACATCATCTGCTTCCTTTAGAAATACTGGTTTATAAATGTCTTTTAGATATACTGACTACACGATTTGACATTACCTTAAATTTCAGGGTCACATGACAACAATTCATGATAGCACTTAATCTCACCTTCCCACTAATCTATCATGTCTGTTTAATTTGACATCCCAACCTCTTAAGCAGCTTCCAAATGCTTCGAGTTTTAAAATTATAATAATAAGACAAATGTAGAAGAGTAATTTGCCAGAAAACGTATTTCTCATTTTCTTATCAAATATACATTTTTTTCCCAAAGACATGACGTCAGCTTGAGGACTTGAAATGAAGGATTTAAGGTGATTTATTCATGAAAAATCCATTTGTAAGGCCTTAATTCCTCGGTATTAGAAGCTACATCCATTTCTGTAGGAGGTCTTAGCACTGCCTTAAGGTCGGGGATGGATAAGGTAATGCGTTATACAGTGACTTGGTCAGGTATCAGAAGCACTTTCTATCACTGCAACACTTTCATATTTCCCCCTCAGAGACTGACTTATTTATCCGAGCTGCAACTAAACCGTCTTTTTGAGAGAAGGAAAGGAAATCCAAAATAATTCCAATGCAATTCATAAATATCTTTAAAACTTTCCTGAAAACATTTGCTGCACGTTGTATTTCACAAATGGAACATGTGCCAGTGCAGTGTGGTACAGTAACCCTCCAGATATCAGCAGTACTGTGAAAGCTTATCTCACTTCTGTTACTATGATATAGATGGGAAATGACAGTGGCAGAATCCTTCAAAATCTCTCATATTTTTTAAGCATATCTACCTGGTGAAAGGCTTTGCTGGCATTTGGAGCAGTCTACCCCAGTGACAACTCAGCTATCTGTTATTGAATTACTCTGTAACACTCTCTACTAACAGTTCTTTCACCCTATCCCTGAAAATGGCATTCGGCCACTGTTGCTTTTTGGGAACTGAAATACCTGGGAATAGTCTTTGAGCCAGGAACTGGTCCCAGAAACTACCTAATGGGCAGTTCTGGATAATGGATATAGCTATGGAGTGTGGGGGTAGTCAACCACTCAAGGACAAGTTATAAACAGAAACAGAGTAAACTCCCTATGAAACGATCTAGGTAGTTCTGAAAGTGAAATTACACTTTACAAAATGCTGTGTGCTTTGCAGCAAATCTGAATCCAATTCTAAAGTCATTTTTGTCACACAGATGTTTTGTCACATTATGCTAGTGATGTTGCTACTTAGTAGGACAGTTACAGGACGCTACCACTCCTAGTCAGGAATAAGCTACTGCATAAATATAGGATGGCATATTTTCCATTGAGTTAACAGTTATAAAGTAAAAAAATTCAGGACTTTAGTAGATCAAAAGCAAAAGGAGCTGAATGTACAGGTCACTCATGAGGATACCTACAGTCTGAGGTGTCACAGGAACTCATCAATGCCTGGTACCAAACTGCAAGGGACAGCGGGAGGTTGGGTCACACCAGGGCAGGCAGGGAGCCCAGGGAGCTGGAAACTGATTTCTTTTCCTCCAGGATTATCACTGCAACGCAGGGCGGAAAGAGCTTTTTCACAGCTGCATGGCCATACCAACTCCCGTTCATCTCATGATCTTCTATAAGCTCCTCACTCCTTTTCTGAAAAAAAAAACCCAAAACAACCAACAAAGAGCTACATGGGCAGTCTTGTGCCTGTGTGTGGGTAGATGGTTATTGTTGTCTAAGTACAGAGCCATGTACTTTTTCTTATTGAATTACATCGTGTTTCGTCTCAGATCTTTTTTCTAAATTATCACGAGTATTTTGAGTTTTAATCCTCTACCTGCATTTCCTCCTAACCAGATATCATTTACAAATATAATAAGCACCCTCACTTTTCCATCAGCCAAGTCATTGAAGAAAATATCAACTAATTCTGGAATAAAGACAGATTCGTGAAAAAAACCCACTCAACGTATTGCCGTAGTTTGATTTCTCTCCCTTGTAGCATTTTCGTCTACACCATATGTTCCTAGCTTACTGAGAAGAGTGTTCTGGGAGACCATGTCTGGAGACTCACTAAAGTCAAGATGTGACATCAATTGTTTTTCTATAGCCACATGAAATGTTATCCTATGACAGAATGGAATTATTTTGGCTTAACATGGTTTTTATTGACGACTCTTTTTTCTTTATGTACTATTTTATAAATATTCACAACCAGTATGTTAATTATTTTTTCCACTATTTCTACAGGAATAAAAATTAACTATCTGTTATGATTTTAACCTCTCTCTTCTATCTCATTTTAAAGATAGGCACTCTTTCTGCCCTTTTCTAGACTTTTGGAATGTCACTGTGGACTAGCTGATCAGAAAATATCTCGTTTACTTGCATTACTTTGAATTTTTTCTTTCCCCGTTCAAGTTCTTGCCCTTTTTGTCATGGTGCCGATTTCATGATACCATCCACTCACAATTCACCTTTTGAGTGACACAAAGATGGAACTAAACCTACCAGCTTTCCAGGTGTTGCTTGTGAATCACCTTCACTCTGCAGAGAAGTGCACCAAGTCTTTCCTTGGCTTTCTTTACCTGTTCGTGCACTAACACACTGACAAGGAAATGGCAACTATGCATTCCATGGTTTCACTCTCTGCTTTTGACCTTGACCTCAAATGTTCATCCATTCATCTTTCTTCAAAGTCTTTTCCTTGGTGAGTGATCTACAGCTCCTGTCCTTCCTCCGCACTGTCATAACTTGCAATTTTGCAGAGTTTCTTTTGCATAGTTTTGCATAAACTTGCGTTTAACATAGTCCTTTTAAAGAACTGCCTACTGTGCTTAACTCTCTCTCAGAATTGTCTCCCACGGGATCTCACTTACTAGTTCTCTGAATTTCTATAATCTGCTCTGCTGAAGCACATTGCGGCTCTTCCTGTTTGTCATGAATTCTGCTGCTTCATGATTGCTCATGAAGTGCCTGAGCTGTTTTTAACTGTTACTTTTTCCTTTAGGCTCTACCAAACTACAAGGATCAAATCTGGAAAATGTCATCTCTCTTTGCTTTCTCCAATTTCTACACCAAAAAATTTCCACTAAAACTTTTCAAAAATTAGCCAGACTGCCTGAGGGCAGCTGTGTTCCTTCCCCAACATGGAAATTTTTGTAATCAAAATATGCTGATAACACTGAGTACTGAGATTTGGGTAATTCCGCTCACAAAAGACTCATCATATGATTTCCTTGATAGGTAGTCCACTATTGACTCCCATCAGAACGTCAGCACTTTTTCTCCTATAAATGTTACTCAGGAACTGTAAGGCAGCCTATGTCCCTCTTGATTCTTAACCTCAGAGCAAGTGATGCCTGCATGTAAGGTAAGACATAAGGTAACACCTACATTCTTTTCTGTGTCTACCTGTCCTAAACAAGTTATACTGTTTATATTAATGTTCCTGGTAGATGAATCATTCCATCAGGTCTTTATTAGGTCTATTAAGTCATAACTTTGAAATGTTTTCATACAGCTACTTCCTCTTGCTTGTTCCCTGAGCAACTGGTGTTCAGACATCCCAGATACAGAAAAATGAACCTGATTGCAGAAGACAGACCGAGACTTCTGGAGAATAGTAGACATCTGGCTCTAAGAGAGACACAGAAGAGCAAGAATGTCTGGTAGGACTCCATTGTATTCAACATATGTGGAAGAAACAACCATTCAGGCTTCTGGACAGTCCCCACCCATTCAGTCTAAGCAGAACCCAGCCTGGCTGCAGTCAACCTGCAGGACCTGAAGCAGAATGTGTTACAACCAGCTCTGCACACAGATTCAATCCTTATGCCTAGTTTTGATGCCTGTTGTTCAGACTGTCAGCGATGACCCAAAGCCCTGTATTAAATTCTCCTCCATCTGAGAGTGGTGGAATATTGTCTGGCAAGAACCATGTGAAACAGTTTCTGGAGATAAACATTATAAAACTAGCCCCAAATCCCTAATGATGTTGGACCATCTGTTAACCTAAAAAGGTCCCTGGTGTTAATTTATAATAAATCCCAGAATATCAGATAAATCTCAAAGATTCAAAGAGTATTAATATTGCGCAAAAAAGATTAACAAGATGACAACAATACTTACAGGTTAGCAGTCTGCAACTGGTATAAGAATAATAATGGAAAAGAAAAGAGATTAAAAAATGGATAGAAAATCAGCTACTGCACTGACTGTTAGATGTCTCTGATATGTACATGTATGAAAAAGACACAATAATGACCACAACACTCTTGTAAATCAAAAGCAGGTTATACTGGATCAATCCTAGATTCATAACACGATTACTGTGAGCAGAAGCTGATCAACCATTTGATTTCACTTACTGGCATAATCTGATGTTATCTGGGAGTCGGTCCACTGACATCAAGAGAGTGAAGAGATCCAACAGCACATAACCACGATGAGACTGGAATCAGATCTAGACTGTGCAAATCAGCCTTGCATGTCGGTATCGCAGTTAGAGCACTTAATGTCGCACGATGATCCTCAGCGCTGAGGGAAAGGGAGGTTGTTGGGTTGACAAACAGCCAGTGACTCAGGGAGACTAAGAGATTTCATTTCCCTTCCAGGGTTTTTGGAGAGGAAACCCTCTGAAAAGCTCAGTCTCCAACAGCTGAGAAAAGAGTCACCTTCCATGCTGGAGTACCAGAATATTATCAATCCGTGTACCAAAAGAAATACATGTTATACCTATTTCCAAATATTGAGTTTGCTTACAAGTCTGTCAGGTTTAACATACTTTCTTGAAAGTAATGTTATTTTGAATATTGTGCATGAGAAACTGCTACTAATCACTTTCTCTTAAAGGTAAATTTAAGAATTCTTTTCATTCCTAAAGACAGACGTGTACACAGAAAAGCTTGCATTGTGCCTTCTGGCGACTGTGTTTCAAATTCTTTAGTGTTTTGGAAAGCAAATAAGTGTTTTGTGTTCTTTGGCAGTACTGATTTTGAAATAATACATTTGAAAAAAATCTGTAATTCCGTAATGTTTATAATAATTCAATACTTATACCTGGCAAAATGTAAATATAGTCTTTTATAAACTAGTGATTTTTCATAGCTTGAAATTGCTGCTTACGAATCTTACTGTATATCTTTCCAAACTATCTACCAGAAACAACCCAAAACCTAGCATACTGTATTGAATTATTTATTGTAGAGATAAATCTGAAATATAAATATTGCTAAAATAGACTCAGAAGATTCAGCGCACATTTTATTCACTAGATACTAGCAATTGCATTAACAACATAGTAAGCAGAAAGAAATCAAATGTTCTAGAAGTAAACTGTATCTTTCTACACTCAAGACATTTGAAGTACCTCATTAGTTATAAAAGGTTTCTGATGAAGCAAAGTTTCAGGGTGTGCTGTGGCTACTTGATTCAATGTATAAGTTGCAATGCATCGCCTTCCTTGCACTCTCTTACTTGTGCTGGACAGCTAGTGAGCAGAGCAACCATACCAAACAGGTATATGTTATGTTTTTGCTATTTTTATATATACGTATTTAGTATATGTCTCTTTTAATTTAGCATGTCTTCAGTAACCTGTTCACACACACACAATTCATGCAGGCAGAAAGATACAAATCAATGTTAAAAACATCACCACTTCATGCAACAACACTTGTCATGTTTTTATATGCAAATAAAATCAACACTTTGCAGGCAGCTTTCTGACAAAAATAAAAGTATGAAGGGTTTTGCACAACCCAACAGATGCCATGTCAATTTGAGTAGTGTTGTCCTCAATAGCTGAAGCACCGCAATACAAAGAACTTTGTTCAATAAACAACTCGTGATGCATGCTCATGAGGAGGTGAACGTACTGGAAGATTTATTTCTATCCATCAATCACATTTGGAATTGATGTAGATAACAGAACAGGCTCTTTTTTGAAAGCTATATGAAATTCATTGATGATCTCCATTCTTAGTAGGTGGAAATTAAAACCATGAAGATACTCAGTACTAGAAGACATCTGAACTTGTCTAATAAGGCAGTAATTTAATGAAAGCAATAGAAAGGGAATTTATCTCTAGGGCACTGCAAAGAAGTCTGAATGACCATCTTCCAGATACAACTTTTCTTTGGGTAGTCAAACACGTCAGTCTGGATTTCATTCTGGCATAATGCACAAGCACTCACTTCACTATCATAATGAGTTCAAGATTTGGTCCGTTACAGAAGCTTGTGCCACTCTGAGATTTAATTTTGATCACGAGCAAACAGTTAAATTTATAAAGTCTTAGATAAACATATAAACTCTTCAAGTGCTCTGATCTATCTTTTTTTTTTTTTTTTTAATAAAAGAAATTGTTTCAAATCTATATACTGGGACAACAGAGGGCTTTTGGCTTTCACAAAATGTCTGCTTTTGAACTCTGCCCTTATAACAATGTTGTAATGAAGTTCAATCGGGTCTGTAGGACTGTGAATACAACTTAGCATTGGCTGTTGTAAAAATAACTTGTTTAACATTTCTTAGGTTTGCTTTCAAGTATTTAAGCTGTAATGATCATTTGATATCTGTGAAGTACGGTAGTTTTTGAAAAATGATCCAACACAGCACTATCCTGTTGATAGATTGTACGTGGGTTGGTGATTCACATATATTTGTGTATCACCTTGCTTTTAGAAGGTATTTGCCAATTATCACCATGTATCTCAGCAGATACACAGCAGAAGCCAAGAGAGAAAATGCAATAGTCAGATGACACTTCAAATGTTATTAACACTTTACAAAATCCATCATTCCCACTAAAAAGGAGAATATGTGTGAACACTCAGAATTTACCTACTTTTCTAAGGCTTCTTGAACAGCCATCTAAGGTTTGAACCCTATTTTTCAAATCTTAAACCTACGCCTAATCCACTGAAACTGTGTGGAAGTGATTTATCCAGTCCAAACCTGGATATACCCGCTGCCTTATATGTCCCCTTTGTTGCCTGTAATTCTGCCATTTGTAGGCATCTGCTCCACTGCAGTCTTTGGCTAAGTCCGTACTAATAAACAAGCAGGACCAGGGGATCCGTCTGGGCATTGGCATATAGTTGTTCACACCATTAATTTGTTAGAGTGCTCCATTGTTTTGCCCCAGGCCAACTAACGCTCCTCCCAGGCATGATTTTAGGTTTAGCATGAGCTAGTGACCATGTCCTGCAGGCAGTGTGGATGCTGCTGCTTTCTTTTTGGATATAAGAGAATTCAATCCTGTGGACATGCTGTGCCAGGTGACCTCAGGGACAGAAAGCAGCCCTTGGCCTGCTTTATTTACCACTGGAGATGTCGTAACATTTTCAGGCAGTTCTTACACCTCCACAAATCTACCAAAGTTCATCCTTTCCAGGAATGAGTGGAAGGGTATGCAAATTGTCGTCCATCGTCGGTACAGCACATCCCTCACCCTATTACATTTTTCCTAAGAGTCTTTAGCTCAGCGATGTCTACTGCAGTAGAGCTCCAAACCAGCTTCTCTCTGGGAAGGCTGGTTAAGAAGGACTTGAAAATGAATGACACAACTCTTAAAAAGAGTTAACTGCTTCATGTTAACTCCTACCTTGTGCTTTTGAAGGCTCTCTCTATTATCAGTGAGCTATAAATCACTTCCAAAGATGCACCCCACAAACCTAGCACTGTTTCTAAAAGGGCTACCCTTTGGGACCTGGCTACCTACCTTAAGGTTTTCACTGAAGTGCTGATTGCCTTAAGATGTATACATTTAAAGTATTCTCCCCTGCTCATAGCCAGAACTGGTGATATGAATTGAACCTTAGCACACCAAACTAGTTAATGCCTCTAAATACTCTAAACCATTAGGCCCATAGATAGGGTACTGATGCCTGCTGCTTCTTTATTATTAAGAATGTACCAGATTGTTGGAAGATATTCGGTAAGATTTACTAGTTCTGAGGAGTCCTTGCATAGTTACAAGAGACCTATCTCACTTCTGTGTTTGTTATGAAAATCATTTAAAAATGAGTGGAAAAAAAATGCCTAATGTACCACTGCAGTACTCATCAAAACCTCCAGCCTCTAGTCTAAGCAAAGAAAACTAGCAAACTCCAGCCTACTCAGGATAATAAAATGTGCCAAAGCTCCTGAGCCCAGAAGAAGATGTAATTTACATAAAACAGATACTTAGAAATAATTTCTCAAAAAGTTATAACCTGGACTGTCAAACTCCTGTAATGTACGGACTGGGGAGTCATAATTTCAGAAAGTGACTTTAAGATGCTGCAGTTACACTTCGTTTCTGAGATAATTCTGTTTCTTTGTTCATTTCCTGCACGACATTTACCACACACAAAGTCATCGTGGGATGTATAGTTATAATTATGTATCTACTGGTGAATTACATGCAGTTGGACTCACAGAACTGTTTACCCAAAAGAAGTGACTGTTTTATAAAGAAAGATTTTAAGTATTATTCACAGAATTGTTCTTTTTAAGGGACAGTGAATCTGATAACTGTTCCGTGGCTTCTTGAATAAGAGTTTTAAGGAGATCTTGTATCTTGCTCATACCAAGCCCAGTACTGAAATTCCAGTTATCTTCAGCCGCTGCATGAAATACCAGCCTGTACTTTGTAAATAATTCTCAAGCAGATGAAGAAATAGCTAAAATTGAGTGCCAGAGACATTTGTTATATGAGTAACAGTAAATGTACTTCTGCGTGAAATGCACTGATGCTAATTATCCCTACACAAGATACTATCCAATTTCTACTGACACTATCTGTATCTGGAATCCTCAAGGCATCTCTTTCAATTGCTACTTTTTCATTCTATTTTCTAGAACGATATATAATTTATCTGTGTCATAAATATTGTTTACACTGATGTATCCTATTTTCTGGCAATGATTTAATATATTTCGTTCCTTTACTCACTCTTTAGAGCAGCATTTTGCTTCATTTGCTGCCCAAGCAGGATCTTAACTAACCTCTATCACACCTTTTTCCCTATAAATAAGGGGGTTTCTGCAGACTGTCCTGCCTTACTGCTCCCTCAGCACCCAAATAATTTTCCTTCCAAACAGTTTGATTACACCTCACGCTGTAGCTTAACAAGTGTTTCCTTAAGCAGCAGTCTCGTTTAAGCAGCTGTTGTTCCATCCCCTTCCTTCACTTCTTCCTACTCCAGCTCTTTGTGCAGCCACACAGTGAAACAGTTCAGCGAATGCATTCACATTTCCCATCATGTTCTTTCTAACCTTGCTCAGCCCCCAACTTGCCTCACTCTGCAGCCTCCCAACATCTAGGCCAGCAGAAACTGAAGTAACATCTGAAGAAGAGCTAGCGACCAAGGACCAAAGTTTTGTAAAAGCTGGCTCTCCTACCAAAAGAAATGCCCATCAAAGTGTATTCTTCACTACTCCTACTTTACTCATATTTCAAATGCTATCATATTGGAATACTTTATTATTATTAGAGCATTTCCTGCAACAAAAATAATGCAAAATAGGTCTCTGATTCATTGTATAAGGGAATAGAAACTCACGGGGAATAAAGTTTTCACCTAAGTATTTAGAAATTAAGGACTGGAAAGACGTCTTATGTTATCAAGTCATGATGGTGGCAAACTCCTTGTGCTGATATCTGAGTTGTTACCCAGCATGAGACTGGGTTGGAGTCATGGAAAATACGTATGATCTGCGATAGGGACAGGAATATCTTCAATCTTTGTCAGCAGTCTCCTAGTTTGCCAAATTAATCTGATCTTGTTTCACAATGAGAAATGCTCTGTGTGGGCATTCACACTGGCAGCTACAGCTCAAGTTGGCTCTCGCTGGATCCTGTGATTGTGACTCTCAGGCTGGTAGCCCTGTTTTGCCATAGAAGTGAAGAGTTGTCACTCCTCAGGTAGGATGCCTTTAAACTTGAGACCACACAGAGAGAGGCTCAAGGAAAGATGCACACACATATGCACAAGGCTTGTTTTAGGCAGACTCAAATAGTCATTGACCTTAATAGTGCCCTCTGAGGTCTGCAGAGGAAAGAGCGTGCGTACGCTTTTGAATTGCTTGCCGAAATCCCGGCAGTGAGGGAAGAGGATGCTGGGGTGTATGTTGGAGATGCTGTGATATGACACTGCTCCACCTTGGAGGCCTTGTCAGACACTGCTGAGAGAAAACCCGGTGATAGGTATTTAAGGTACCAGTTTGTTGCTTCTGCTTGTCAGGAAGCTTTTCGTGTTTAAGACCATGAAAAGCCGAAAGGAAAGACAGGATGCGTTAGGCGTTTAGTACTCCATAAGGTCTGGAACCAAAATTTCTTCTCCCTATCCCCTGTCAACAATTGTGATAAGCTAGGTAACTGCCTACTGTTGCCAGTGCCTAAAGCCAGCTCTGCAGGCAACCACATTGCATAATCCCTTTCGTAAACTGATCAAACTCCACTCTAAAACTGGTTAGGCTTTTTGTCCAGCTGCTCCAAAAGAAAGGTTATTCCTGCAGAGCAATACTCTGATAATTAGGAATGCCAATCGAACTTCCCACCTGGATTTATTCATGGCTCATTTAAACATATTTATGTACTTGTGTCAAAACTATCTTAAGTAGCTCTTTCTCTGGTGTCGACCTGTCCTCCTCAGCATGTTTACAGACAGAAAGCATATCCTTTCAGTCTTTCTATTCCTTCGTTGTGTAATCCAAGTTCTTCTTCTCTTCTCCCTTAGACTCCTCATTTACTCAAGTATCATATAACCCATCTCTGTACCTGACTTGGTCTGAATTCACCTTTCCTGAACACTGGCAACTAGAGGCGTACAGATTTTGAAGAGGCAGACACAGTCAGGATTTTGACGAGTTAGGCATTATCTGCCAGTCTGGCTAAAACCCAGCAACTTAAACACAGTCACAAAGACAGTCTCTGTGGAAAAGCAGTAACCATCAGAGCCTGAAATTTCTCCTGTACTTCCCCCCATCTGCTTCTAAAGTAAGTATCACCCCTCTGAATCTTTTGAAAGAATCCCAGAAGGCTAGCACCTTTTTTTTTTTTTTTTCCACAAGAGCTTATAAGGATTTGAACTCACTTCAGTACAAGTATTCTTGATCCCCCCCCAACAATATAAACTATTATACTTTTTTACTAGAGTGCTTGGTCCAGATCAGTTTTTGAAGACTCAAGGAATATAATGTGGGAAAATCTACCAGTCTTTTGCTCTAGGTTGGGTTTTAATGAATATTAAATTTAGCAACAGTTTGGACAAAAAAAACCCCAACATTGAAAGGAAATTAAAACCTGTAGAATTCTCATCCTTTTTTCTTATCTGTTATTCCCTTACTCTTATCTGAACTCACCCCCTTTATACAACAACAGAAGTCTGGGATGTGATTTTACTGTAGGTGCTTTGACTTCTTGCCAGACCTCTAAGCAAAGGAGGAACATCTTCCAAGTTCAGTATTTGGACAGCCTTGCTAAGACTTAGCAGTCTGAACTTTCCACTCCAGTCTTACTGAAACTGCAGAGTATGCAGATATATTTCTTTGCAAGAAAAGAAGCTAACATTTACATACCGTAATAAGGTGATCACACTTATAACTACCCAATTTCCAGTACAAGGATTAATGTATTTATGGGAAGGTAAAGTCTGATGTAGTGTCCCAAGAGCAGAGTTTTGTTCCCAGGAATATCAGAATACAACCATAACTTTTTTTGCTAAAAAAGTGGTCCACTAATTTTGAAGGCATGACTAAGAAAGCCACAATTTTGGTCCTTTATGTTTCAAAACAAAGCTGTCATTTCAAATATAAACCATGAAATTTCTGAATTTCTTTCCTCTGTGAATTCCAAAGAAGCTAATCGACATGATAAAGCAATTTAGTTTAGTTAGGCGTACTAGCTAAATGCTTATTTTTATTTCCATTTTTATTTAAATCAGCTTTGGTTGACAACTAATTTCTTCTTTTTTATCAGAGTAAATACATCAGATGTCATTTCAAAATGTTATAAAGGAAATTAAAATTACTTTAAAAAAATCAGATGCAAAGCTTATCCATCAAACAATCAACAACTAAATCTGCCCAGAGACAACAATTTGAAAGGAAAATCTATAAAATAAGATGTGTGGACATGGTTTCAGGGTTTGGTCGAAAGTCAATCTATAAACTCAGTGGAGCAATTTAAAGGGGAAAATCAAATTCAGCTGAAATAAATACCGAGTACTGTCAGTACCCTTTAAATTAGAAATAGCTTGAGTCACTAGTTTGGGGTTTAGATCTATGTTTTACTTTCTTGGTTTTGATACTTTTATTCAGATGTACCTACTTTTCCATGAATTATTTCTCTGCATTCCTACGTATACTCAATTATAAAACCCATGCTGATAAATGATGAAAAAACCAATTTGAATTGCAACAGCAGTCAACATCCATGCTCTACCTGGACCATTGGAGTGCAGCTAAAAACCAATCTGAGACTGTTTCAGTTTCCAGCTTGAATAGGAAATTAACTTGAAGCTCATAAGAGTTACATGTCATTCCCAAATCTGCAGGGTCTTTAAGAAGCAGCACGAAAAGTCTTTAGTCCCTTTTAATATAGGAGACCATTGAAAGAACTACTTTAAAAAAATTCCCTTTCCTGATACTACAACATAAGCTCCATTTCTTGAAATTACTTCCATGCTGACAATTAAAAATGAGGCCAGGGAGTGAGTTTGGACTCCATATTACTGATTGTCCAGAAGACTTGTTCTCCTGCATCGTGGCAGTTTTGGCCCAGGCCAACTAGCAAACTCTGGACAATACTAGACATAGTTTGAGGGACACAAAGGATCAGGAACTATTTCCAGTAGGCACCAGAATCTGCATTGGGTTTGGCTTTGTCCACACTACACAGTCTTCCAGCCCTACCCCAGGAGGCTTAGCACCACCAAACATCCGTGTGCACGTCAGCCGTGGCCTGGGGGAAAACAATATCCAACTCCACTCCAAAGGGCTGCCACAAAATCCTAACATCATTTCAGTGACTGTGAGGTTAAAATGAAGTAAAACAAAATAACCCCCTTCCCATCTGAGAAAGTCAGATCTTATGTCTTAGATCTGGAAGGGCCCAAGAAGAAGCCTGGAGACAAATGTGACACATCTGGCCTATATAATTTGGCATCAGGTCCAGAGAACATTGATGATGTGTTCATTAAGCAGAAGTCAAAAGGAGTTCCATGTGATAAAGTATACAAATAAATCTCTGAAAGCTGGAAAGAATATTGGAATTTATGAGGGCAGGGACACAATGAAGATGATATTCTATATAAAAAAGCATTTTCATCTTGGAAGAAGACAGCTTCTAGTCCCAGAAAAGAGAATCAGAGGTCAGCCGTTTTTTAAATGCAATACTCAAGAAAGGACAAGGAACATTCCTATTAAAATACTTCTTGCCCCATACTCATTAGTCTCATTAATCTCCCTGTCTCCCTTGCACTGGGGAGCCCAGAACAGGACCGAGCACTCCAGGTGTGTCTCACCAGTGCTCAGCAGAGGGGAAGGACCACCTCCCTCAGCCTCCTGACAACGCTTCTCCTCTTGCAGCCCAGGATGCTGTTGGCCTCCTTTGCTGGAAGGGCACATTGATGGCTCATGGTCAGCTTGTTACCAAGAAGGTCCCCTAGTTTTTTTCTGCACAACTTTACCAGGCTTAGAGCAACATGGAAAAAGGATAGTTTGGCAAATGAGTTAAGAATCACAGAATATTTGCATGTATCTCTCTCTGGCTTAGCCTTAAAACGATAAACCTGCCACTGAACCAAATAAGACACGCTGCCTTCCGGCTACTTTCAGCAAATCTCTAATCTGGCCATGTAATACACCGTTGTGCAAAGATGTGACATAATTTGGGATCCAATCAGAAAGGCACTTTTCCTTGAATGAGCAAAACCAATTGCACACCAGTTGTTCCTATTCCTTGAACAACATTTCCAAAAACATCACTCCATGAATTATATTCTTATTCCATGAATGGTATTAATGATAATAGCTAGAAACCTATAAATCAGATAGAAAAGATCTTGGTGGATCTTAGAAATCACAGTTTTTCCATTTCTGATAGATATCAAACTTACATAATTCTCCAGGTAAATATGGAGATCTTGAAAAATATTCTTCTATTCCATAATCAAAATAATTAAAAAAAAAACCCCACACAACACTGAATGTTCTACTCATTAAAGAGAAACTTTTCCTATTTTCTCCAAGTCCTTCATGATTGCAATTAAAAAAAATCAAGTTCCAGATCTGATAATTCTTTGCAAACCTCTAAATCTTTGATGCATTGTAAAGGCTTCAGAAAAGTCACTTTGTGAGCCTTCAGTAAGTCAATATCTAATACAGAGTGTCTGGTGGTGACACCGTAGTTAGGGGGCTGTAATTTTCATGATTATAATATGAACTTTTGGAGAAGAATATTGAGGGAAATAAAATCTAGTTGTTATGGAAAAAAATTCAACCTAAGGGGATACTACAGTGTTGGCTGAAATATGTCTGTATGTAAACTACAAAATTACAGTAAAATCAACGTGCAGTTCAGGATGTTAACTTGAGTAAGTTAAAGAAGATTTTGACTTTAAAAAGCAGCAGCAGCAACACCCATGTTCCTGCAGACTGGAGGCTGATAAGGCTGCTAGCTAGATATGCCTAAACCTGTGGTCATCCCAAACCACAAGTCTGCTTTGCAGAGGCGGTGGAAGCCCCAGCTATTCTTACAGCACCACGAGCACTGGTGGTTGAGTAAGGTGGCAAACCTGACCAGAGATCTATAGAAGAAGACACAGCAAGTGACATTTTAAAAGAGTTATGCTAAGCAAGTCCTAGAGGTATATGGAGAAGAAGATGATAAATCTTCAATTTGGACAAGAAGTTGCTCTCAAGTCATACCAAGTGATTCTGGAAACTGGAAAAGCTGGGGTGAAATTCATGTTTCAGGTGTGGAGTGTTGCTTTATTTCCTGACTAAATTAATATTGTTCCAGACTTACATTTGCTATGTGTCATCTGCATTTATAAGACAACTGCTTATTTTTCCTTCGCTTTTTAAAAAGTTTTTTACAGTTTTACTCTGCCCTGTATTCGCAGAATGCCTCTGCAGACTAAGCACTACCACCATCTAAATAGTGAATCGCTAGTAGCAATAAATGAAACGTGACAAGCTGGTGTGGTAATTATGTTGTATACACAAAACCAGCATTGCAGACTAGCTTGCATATATTCATACAGTCTTCAGGGATCTGATGTTTTGCAGATGAAAGTTTTTCTCAATAGGAACAGAACTTTTTTTGTTTACCCCATTTCATTGATGTTGCAGATCTCACTGGTAACTCGGTAACATCATACAGCGCAAGAACAGAATGGTCACACAAGCATCAGAATAAAAATGGAAAGAAAATAAATCTGTATTAGGGAGTATGTAGAAAGATTTGTGCTCACAGAGACATTTGAAATTTCCTGATTTGGAAAGTCCTGGAAGGCATTTACTAAGGGCGGAAAAGAAAAAGAAAAAGAAAAAGAAAAAGAAAAGAAAAAGGAAGAAAAAAGCTAATTATTCAGAAATTCATTATATAATGATGAAGATAACAGTAATGATTAGTATTTCACTGACATAGCCCATTCCTAGAAAATAAAAATATAGAATCAACCATTTTAAAAAAATTAATTTAGCAAATCCACCAGCACCAGACTTGTGATTCCAATGAACTGTATACCTTCATATGAAAAGCAACACTTATACAGAATCTAGTAATTTTAAAGCCCTTTACATCACATATAAAGAGGAGACACTCTTTTAGGTCTTGTAACTGTCTGTTAAACCTGTGACTGCCAGAAACAGAAAAGGGATGGTTCACACAAATTTGTTCCTATGCCCTTCACTAAACTCCCCTCAGTGGCTGGACACTGGGATGGATGAACCATTGGCTTAACCCAGTATGGCAGTTCTTAGATCGTCCAATGTTCACAGTTGTAATTAGGACAAGGGCAACACTGCTGCATGCACAAGTTTGTTCATCATTTCCTTCACCACTCCTACTTCTCAGGCACGTCTCCAAAATGAAACATCAGCTATTGACTTTTACATGTCTTCTCCCAGTGCCACAACAAAAAATGCGATCCCTTGTGCTTATCTTCTTCCTCTAGCACACTGTCCATAACAGCCATTTTGAAGAAGTACCTTAAATTTGAAGAATTTACACGATAAATAAGCATGCTTTGTTCTGTAATGAAGATGTTATGAATAGTATGTTGGCTTTGCTTTAAAGCATGAAAAAGTTATTTCTCAATACGATGTCCTCAGTGTGCTTTCAAATGTTATAGTCTGTTTCCAACATACCACCAGATTTTTAAAAGTATATATTCTTTTCACAGCAAAGTCAGTTGTTTCTGATGACTAAAAGTAACTCCATCGGACTCTGTGACAAATCTCAAGTAACAACACAAATGTATGCTATTAATACTCATCAAAGTAAGACAGTTGAAACTTCATTTACAAAGTACATTAATCATCCTCAGAACAGTTATTTATTGCACATAAGAGAGGCAAAATACCTTCTCTGCTGAGGTCAATGGAAAAATGAAATTAATAGGAAAATTTTCTATGGACTCTTATAGACTTGATAAGAGGTTGGATTTTCCCCAAGGGCTTTCTACAAGGGTATGTCCTGGTAAGATATGAAGTTACATATTTCAGGGCCTGGATAAAGCAGAGGGTTACTCAGGTGAAGTTTTATGCTACATCTTTGGAAGGAACCCCATTTTTCAAATGGATATATTTTTTACAAATTCTCCTGAGTGGTATGTCTGTTTAACTAAATCTGCCACACAGAATTGTTAGAATTTGAAGCTAAGAGTGAGCTTAGCTCTGTCTTTAGCACAGGCTAGGTGCTTTGTTTCAACTTGCACTCTCAAACAGAAAACAAATAGCCTCTGCCATTGCCTTTTAAGAGATCTTAAGCAATTTAAAGCTCCTAGGAGAAATTGTACTGACAGTCCCTGAGCATACAGCATCCCTCAGTTGAGGCACAGCACAGTCAGGGAGAACACCATCTTCTGCCAACCTGCGTGCCATTTCTCCATTCCTAGGGAACACGGGGTTTTATTTCTGTTATGGGAAACAACCTTTGCAAGATTTGCCTGGAGGAGACAGCTAGAGTATTGACAGAAGATTAAAAGACGAGAGACCCTCAAAACATAGGCTGAGCACAAAGAATCGCCCTCATCCCTGGGAGGTGCCCATCCGTACTTGGCAAAGACACTGTCAAGTCTTAACTTGGTTTCATTGTCGTAAAATGGTCTCCAAAGAAACCTCCTGTTAGAACAGTTTTTTGAAAAATAAGAGCCTTACTTTGAGAGCAGTGCCACCTACACGGGGTTGACGTAATAGGGGCTAATGGCTCTTCAGGGCTTGGGGATTTTTTAAACACCTTTTGTTCATGTAAGAAAAGTCATAATTTTTCTCAGCTCCCTTCTTAAATATTTACTAGGAAAGGAAAATATTAAATAACAATGTCAGTGATGTTACTGGTGAATTTCAAGAGACATAAGTGGGTGGTTGTGATGTTAAATGCCTGATGCAAGGAGTTTGTTCATTTATTTAATACGATGTATGTCCAGACTACATCTTACAGTGTTTTGGAGAAAGATGTAAACCCCAAGAAAAGTCCCAGAAGTGAGACAAATCAGTTCTCCAAATGTTTTATCATATTAAACTCAAATATATAAAGAAAAATTGGAAATAATGACATGCAAAAATAAAAACAAATGGATCTTCATTAGTGAGAATATTTTCATTTTTAAAATAAACAGGACATAAAGTTTATAAAATCTGCCATATCAGTAAGGAAAACAAAATGAATATTTGTGCACACAGAAACATAAATGTTTTGAAGACAAAATGAAGATCATAAATTTTAGTCCTTGCTAGTCCAATTCCCAACTGCCAACAAAAGTATATTTCAGTTCATTCAAACTTTACAAAGAAAAAATGCTTTGTGGTATTCTGAACCATAACAAGCATTCAGTATTGCCATATGCAGTAAATAGCACATTGAAACATGATTCTAAGACCATATGTGAAATCATGTTTCAACTTTATTTTAACCCCATTTTAAGCTTTTGCCCTAAGCTACTTTTTTCTACTTACTGGCCTTGATAAACATCTCCCTGAAAATTCCCAGCGCTGTTCCTACATGTGCTGTGTCTGGTTGGGATGGAGTTAATTTTCTTCATATCAGCCCATACGGTGCTGGGTTTTAGATTTGTGACCAAGGCAGTGTTGATAACACATCAGTGTTTTAGCTATTGTAGGCTGGGGGTGCACAAGTGGTTGGGAGGGGACACGGCCCGGACAGCAGACCCGAACTGACTAAAGAGGTGTTCCAGCCCCTATAGCATCATGCTCAGCAATACAGCCCAGGGATGTAACCGTTGCTCTGAAACTGGCTGGGCATCGGTCTGCTGGTGGGAACCGGTGAGTGATTGCCTTTGCATCACTTGGGTTTTTTTTTCTTTTTTCTTCACTTATCAAACTGTTTTTATCTCAGTCAATGAGTTTTAACTCACTTTCACCCTGTGATTCCCTCTCCCATCCCGCTGTGGGGGAGTGAGTGAGCAAGCAACAGGGTGAAGTCTTAGCTGCCAGCTGGGGTCAACGCACCACACTATTTTTGTCTCTAATGAGATGCTAGGTCTTTAACAGACCTGCCTATGGCTTCTCAGGAGAGCACACAAGGCTGCATTTGGTTGCCCTAAAACAAAGAGCTGTCATGCTCCTGCTCCTGGCACAGGAAAAGCTGGGGGAGCTGGAGGGAATGGGAGAGCCTTGAGAAATCCAGGTTGCTGCTCCTGTCCTTTCCAGACATCTGCAATTGCTGCTGCTGTTGTTCCCACCCTGTGTCCCCGCCCTCCTCCAGGGATAACCTCTTTTGCACACACTCTTCTCCATGCATTCGCAGGGGCGGCGGCAGCAGCCAGCCTGGCTTTCAAGGGTCCAAAAACGGGATGCGCAGGCAGCAGTGCCCCTGCCATGCTGCCGTAGGACAGCCTGCTCTCCCGGGCAGCAGCGTGTTTTGCCCAGGCTTGGAGCCAGCCTTGAACTTCAGGATGCTTTTAGTAGGTGGAGTAATCTTCCAGTGCCTTCACGGTGTCATTGCCCTGAGAACAAGTATGCATTGTAAACACTGTCACAGAGATGAGTCCACTGCTTCTTGCCATTCGGGGATTCCCCTCTTCAGAGAGCATATTCTGTTATGAAAAATGAGTAAAAATCAGTCTAATCTTTGTAATCGCATGAGTCTCTCTTGACATGTAACTCATTAGCAACAGACAATATGGCAATTTTCTGAGCTCTTAAGGTTCTGAAATTTGTTTGTATTTCACGTTGGAACAACACCCGTATCTTTTCGGTTTCAAAAATGGCACACTATCAAAAGCACCTTTTTTAGATCAATAATAGCAGGTTTTCATTTCAGATCTCTATTCCTATCTGCCATCAGAAGTGACCGGAGTGCCCTGGATCTCATAAACCTCTACTGCAAAAACTTCCTCAAAATCAATACCTCATTGCAAAAATGTCTTTCCAGAAAGTCCTATATTCTCCTGGATATTCTTAAAGTAATAGAAAAAGGTTAAGAGTTTCTTTTATTTGAACTGATAGATGAACATTTCAGCACCGGTAACATGTTTTAATAGAGCTGTTCTGATACTCACCTGAGATACTAGTGAAACGCGCTTTGGAGGGTTGATTTATACTTCTGACTAACTTACTCCTGAAAATGGGATGTCACTGAAGGTTCTCCAAACTGGTGAGGCAAAAGAGAAAGAAGTAGAACAATAATTCCCAAAAATGAGAAACAGGATGTGGAAATTTCATAGTGGTCTGGAAAGCCAAGGAGAAGAATGTGACCAAAACCATCCAGGTGGCTGCATTTAAAACAAACAACAGCTCACGATTCAGACTGACACACGACTGACACACGGAGAGCAGAGCTAAAGTACGGATAAAGTAACTCAGACAACAACTTTCCAATGCAATTTTAGCTGGAATGAGCAAGTGATTAAAAGCCAGCGGTTGATAAATTAATTCTTGAGACAGCCAAAACCACTCAGAAAGACTGAGGGAATTCAAACGTGGACTTACTAATGAGGCTGTTGGCGCACACAGGATAATGATGTTCAGCAATGTGGTTATATTCCTGGTGTTTGTAGTGGCAGACTTTGACCAACCAGGCGTATCTATATACAGTAACGTAGGGGAACATTTATTGTAATTTTTGTATTACCACCCACAGATGATGCTCTGTATATTTATAACAAGATTCTCCAGCCCTTGCTGTTCTCTTTTTCATACTCCCACTTCTTTTATTCAAGTAAGAGGAGAGAGATGGGCTAAAAGATATATGAAAAGGATCACAAGTGTTTCAAAAATGCAAGAATTTAAAAATGCTTCCTGTGCATTTTGTAAATGTGACTGGCAGGCTATTCACCAATTAAGCCACTGGATTTTTAATGCCAAGCAGCTCACGTAGAAGCTGCAGACAGAGGTGGCCATAAATTCCTAATGCACATGCACTTCCTCCCTCCCCTCAAAGCGAAGGGTCTGATCGAGACAGCCACCTTCAGAGCACAAAGTGCTTGTTCACGTTTGGGCAGATGTCATCAATGGTTGTCTCTGCTTGACCAGGTGGTCCTCTGTGTCCTATCGTCCTGCTTCCCAGGAAAGTGCCCTCAGCCACCACCTAACTCCAAACCAGCATGAGATATGGGCCATTCCTCGAGCTGTCTAAGGAAGGAAGCCCAGGCAAGTGCAGAGATGTGGTGGTGGTGTGGGTAGCTGGGGCACAGGTCTGTGGGGAGCACTGGGCAGTGTATTTACGCTGCGGCACAGTCACTCTTCACTGCACCCTTTCTCTGCAGATCACCCATGACTCTCCTCCTCCTTTCCATGCTTCAGCCATGCTGACAGAGGGGAATACAGCAGCCTGGTGGAGCGGATTGAAGGAACACAAGAGAATTTATGTTGGCATAGAGGAGCTTCAGCTGTTCATCCTTTCCAGGCCCCAGCCTTCCACCAGCCAGACAAGATGGTCAAGTGAATGGTCTTTGCCCTCCCCAGATTTGATGCATTTCTTGGTTTTCTGGGGGGTTTTGTTCTTTGTTTTTTTTACACGCCCTTCTCTTTCCTCCCTTAGTTTTGGCGTGGTAGATTGTGTTGGGTTTACATGGCACATGTGGCTCAACCCACGAGTCTCACATCATATTTTCTTCCTCCATTCAGTTGAGGAAGGGGAATGATAGAGTGGTTTGGAAGGTACCTGACAACCAGCCAAGGTCAACCCAACACATAGGTGTAGTTTTGTATTGCTGCAGATTGTCTGTTTGGGAATGGTTTGTGTTACATAAAGTCTAAAACAAGCAAGGTGAGTACTTCCACTCTTCCTGAATCCTCACAAAGGTGCAATTGGTTAAGATAAAAGGCATTTTGAACATTTTAACATTAGGGAAAAAAGCTGAGACACTTCAGCTAGATACCTGTGTCCTGAAGAATTGCACACCTTCAGAAACATGCCTCCCTCAGCATCTTTAGTGGCCTAAGCTATGCACTCTCCCACCTCTTCAGCATCCCCAGCTCCCTGTATTCAGTACATGGAAAGCATGGGTGCCTGAGCCAGTGGTGCAAATGCCACTCCTGAAGCTGCTCTACACCCCGGGCTGCCACCAGGTTACCAACAGCTGTAGCACTGAGCTTTGCAACATATACATTTCCCTTTGGAACTTGCCCCTGGTCTCTTGAGACGATAATTCACTTCCTCTGAAATTGACCTCCTCTGAAAATTAATTTTCTTCCTGTGGGTCCTCGGGGACCTCTTTCTCTAAACTGGTGTATTTCTGCAAAAGGTTTTAGACTTGAAGAAACTACATTTTATGAGGTACAACAGTTTTGCTGAAAAAATTACAGTCCACACAGGACAATGCTGTATTCTTTCCACCTACTTGCCTCATTCACTAGAAAAAATAGAAACCAGTTGGAAAAATTTGTATGTCTTTTTTGTGAGAAAACCACTTGGGAGCTTCCTGCGAGCAGGAAGAGAAAGCGTGAGATTGAAGAAAGTGTGCTGCCTTTCTCACCTCCTCTGTAATACGCAAGACTGGATTCATGTTGCCACCTACCAGCGCAATTTGGCGCTGATGTAGTTTACAGATTTCCATTTTGTTACCTCGATTTGTCTTACAAGCCCTATGCTCTTGTCTGCTTATGGGTGGTGAGTCTGGACTCATAAAAATCAAAAGTGTTGTTCTCTTTGCAGGTCAGGAGCCACATTACTTTTCTATATTCTCTCAAAGACCTGTTTGTACTATTTTCTTCTTTCTGAGCTATGGAATCCACCCAGCTGCACATCTGTGACTTCTCACGAGCTATTTGAGCAGGTCTTCCTTCGTGCCTGGGACATCCATTTAAGCTGTTTAAATTTAGAAACAGAACATTCTACCAACAATAACTTTAGTTGAATTAAATAGTAGTTATTAGCAGCCACAGACTCATCAGGGAAGTTCTTCTCTGTCACCTAGATGAATAGCACTAGAGAATTATTCTAAAATTTCAAGATGCGTGTTGAGTCTTGTTCCTTTCAATCAATTAATTCAGGTCCCCATTAACACTAGTTCCAGTTGATAAATTACTGCAGCTTTGGGACTATAGCAAAGGCTGTACCTATCTTTTATTTTTAAATTATTTGAATTAATTAGTTTTCTCCAGGTTATACAACCACACTCCAAGGAATTCTCTGGTTGGGCAGCTGGATGGCACACCTGACTTCCAGACCCACTAAAATAATTCAGATTAGTTATACTGGTATTTATCTTGTCATATAGTCAGCTGAGATGTAAAAAACTCAAAACACTGGCATGTCACATACACAAAAAGGAGAGAGAATAAAGGATGCAGCCAAAAATATTAGATGTCTATTGTTCATGTGCTAATGCACAATAGATATAAAGATTATTATGAATAGTACTATTCATTCTTATCCCCACTAAGTATAGCATCATTATTTCCTGAACTTTCTTTAGAATAAACGTAAGGAAAAACTTTAATGAATTCTCCTTAAAAGTCAGTTTTGGTGGCAACTACTGTTCAAAAAAAAGGTAGCAAGGTTTTTTTTCTTCAACATAAAGACAAGGAACCCAATGATTCATAGGAAAAAAGTAATGAATTTTCCTGTATTTCATACAGATACTCCCTACAGATTCTAGAGCTGTCATAGAGCACAGTCAGCTCTTAAAATACACATAGTTGAGAACATTTACTCCTGTGGTTTACAAAACAAATACAAACTGCCCTCCTTCTGGATCTTCTTTAAAAGTTTGCATAACTCCGTTAGGTGAGCTTTGATTGTAAACTTGAACTGTATGCCTGAGTACTGTATGGACAAATTAGCTAACTGAAATGGAAAATAATTTGCTAAAATATTTTTAACATGTTTTATGAGATACAGAAAATAAAAATCTACATTTTGATTTTGAAACCAGAGCATGCTTAAAATGCCTAAATAAATGACATTTTCAAGACATATGACTGGATTATGAAGGCAAAAACAAACAGCATCAGTAGCATACTGCAATATTCCATATCCCTGCTCAAGTGTTTTTATCCTTATTGCAGTCTTATTTTTTCTGACAGATCTTACTTACGCTTTTTCAATTATTAAAAGAAGAGGCAAGACAAGAAAGGGAACATGGAGATACCTGCACAATTTTTATTTGGTGGCTAACCAGAGCCCCCGGTAAGAGGAAACATTCTTCTCTGTCTTAAGTTTGCTGTTATATCTCTACATAAATCTTCTAGATAATCACATATGGCGCTATCCTGCAAGATGACAGGTGCTCTCTGTGAGATGCTCTGTTTTCTGAATGTTGAGTGGGAGTTGAGAAGTGGTTTGGACCGTGTTACACTATGATGAGAAACTGAGCAAGAATTGTTTATTTTCATGTTTACAGTTCTGACTTAGTTGAAAAGGAAAAAAAAAAAAAAGCAAAGTAGGCAGGGAGGGCTAATTAAACCCCTTTGGGAGGAGACAATCTCTATCCCTCATAACAATTCAGAGTGCTTAAAAGCAGAGGCAATGGGTATGCTTAACCTGTTTTCAGAAATCCCCTTCCAGGAGGCTCTTGCAGAAGATCCAAGAGATTTAATAAGAAAAGTTCAGAACAGTTTGTCCAGCTGAAAAGATGAAGTACTTTGGGGAGAATTAGCTCCAGCAAGAGGATGGGAAAAAACCCCACTGACTAGGAAACATGTCCTCTTCTGTACTTTCTTAGTCTTTGATATCAAAGCAAGAATTACACTTTGAGGAAGATGAAAACATGTTCTTGATGTTCTGGTATCCCTGGCAAGGATGGGCCCCAGCTCAGAGACAGCAGTCCAGGAGCCCGACTGACTAAACTTTGTGATGCTGAAGCAGGGAGCAGGTGCCAGCAGGTTGGAAAGCTTCACGGGGGAATAATGCTTTCTTGTTCAGTCACCAAAAGGGAAATTATTGCTAACAAGATAACAGTTGTTGTTCTATTTAAATTATCCTGGTAAAATCATGTTTTCTGACACCTATTCCCTCTACTACATCTAAACAACACATGAGCAGGCAACACGCCATCCAATAAGTTAAGCAAGACAGCTGTAAGTGCAGGCAGCTTGCAGATGATTCATTTTTACGATACGTGGTAATGAGCACTGCTCTTTCTGGAAGTGCAATGATTTCTCTTGACCTTGTTCAGTGGTCATTAATATAAGTCTGAAAGTAAAAATCCTTATTAAAAGCTTGTTCCGTAAGCTATGGCACTATGGCTGGTAAAAGGCTTAGATGGGATTTTATTGGGACTTTAACACACAGTCTGCTATAACTTAGGCTCTGGCCATCAATGGGGGTTGTCAGATATGCTCTGACTCACTGGGAAACTCCAAGTGAGAGTAGCAACTTCTGCATACTTTGGATGATGAGAGTGTATGACAGCTTGAATCCGACAGTTGGTCTTAATTAAGGCAGAGTTATAGCCCACCCTTCATCTATTAGAGCAGGCAGCATTGCTGGCCCTCATCTCCTTCCCACTCCTGCTCGAGGGGTGCTGGGACAGACACAGTGACCACCTTTCCTACAGGCACAGGGAGAAGGCATGGGACCAAACAGGCATGTCTCTTTGTGCACTCATGCAAGCCTAATTATAAACTGTCTAATAAAGTCTGCACCTGGTTTTGATTACCCTCAAGCCTCTGACTCAAAAATCCCTGAAAAACATTTTCCTGGCTTTACCAATTCTCAGATCTCTCTTTACGGGCTTCACGTTGCCTTTACCATGACAATGATGAGAAGAAAGATCCCACTAAAAATGAAAAACAATTTATTTACCTGAAACTCTTGTTTTCCAAAACTATACCTCCTAGCAGGCTGCCTTCATCCTTTAAAATGTGTGTGATTTGCTAACATTTTCAATTGTTTAACACAAGGACAATTCTTAGTAATTTCTCCATCAAGTGGTGACTATGTGTTTGCCAAATTATTGCAGTTATCAACCGTAATACAACAGACTTCTTTTAGAAGCTCACCTTGAAAAAGAAATGAACAAAAATAAAATAAAACAAAATCCCCACCAAAAGAAAACAAAAAGAATCTGCAGTAAATAGCAAGAACATAGGCAAAGATAAAATACTTAGAACATGAACAATTCACAATAAATAATTCTTTTAGTAGTGAATAAATGAATATACAGGGTCTCTGAGCCTAAAATATAGAATAATAGAGACTCACTCTTCAACAGAAACCCTGCTAAAATATTCCTAACTTATGTGAAATTCTAAAGCATTTTATCACATCCTTTTTGATCTCGATTTTGCACAAATCCAGATTTAATAGAAAACCTGTTCTTTAACCTAAACTAGTCATTTGCAAAGGAGTTCTGAATCAATCAAAATTAAATTTTAATATTCTTTTAAATCATGTGTGATGGAGAGTTTGCCTTTTCAACTCTGATGATAGGGTTGCATGAGCTCCATATAAATGGTTTTAACTGAAATTTGGAACATAGGAGCAAGACTGGGGTGTAATTTTTTCACTGCATGGAGCCATTCGAAGTTTTAAAGTCTGTGCAAGGTACAGTGAGTCTGAAAAATGCCAAACCTCTGCTATTATCTGGAAATTCACATGTACTCAGAGGGGAATTCCCTCTGTTTTCTCTCTTTCTTTTCTGACTTTATAAAAATTGAGATCCAGGGATAAAAATCTCCATACCTATCGGAAAACAAAAATGTGAATAACAGAAGCCGGCAAGTTATTAGTTTTTTGGGTGTCATGCTAACTTAGGCAGGCATTCTAAGGGTGCAGATCCTGCAAATGTCTATGTTTGAGTAATGCAGATTTCACAAGCACTCCTACAGAAGTCAGGTGCCATAAAAGAAAACTTGTCAGAAGAACTTGTTGAGAGTATCCAGCAATCCTCATGAAGCCAGGAGGCCCAATCACAAAAAGCAAATCTTTGAATAAGTATGAATCAGGAATGTGTCACCTCTTCATTATCATAAAATATTTAAATCTTTTTGTTTAACTTGATCAAAGTTTTGAAAGGCAACAGGAATTTATGCAGTCTTGTGCTGAATTGATGTCTTGCTCAAAAATGCGTTATGCTCAGAGCAAATTGGTGTTCATAGGAAATGTGAGGTACGCCCTTTTTTAAAGAATCATTGGCATGGTATACAAAATTGGAGGCACGTAGACAAGAGAGTAAGAAGGGCAGAAAGAGCGACTCACCTTAGGAAGATAGAGGGAGAAGAATGAGGGTGAATAAAACTCTATAGATACCTGCTGGAGAGCACAGGAGCTGACCCAAGCTAAGGGTTTGTGCCAGGGTACATTCACGAGTACTTAGGGTTTGTAACGTTCCGGTGCATTTCTATTGAAAACTATGTTTAAAGACAGAATTACATCTGAATTGAAACACACAACAAGGGCGTGTTTATGCATTAAACAAATGTTTGAATCTGCCTCACTGGGATGATCTTGCTCTGGGGAAACAGGCTTTCTGAGAAGAAGGAAATGATGTCAAATATATCTTACTTCTTTGATGTGGGTTTTGTGTGGACTGCTTGTATTACCAAACTGGATTAAAAATTAAGAATCAGCCAAAGCAGCTGCGGACTATCAGCAAGCCAGTGGCAAACAGCGTGGTACACAGTGTAAGCAGGATTTTGCACCACAGCCGTAAGCAGCTTAGCATGGGAACCCCAGTGTGGCCTCTGCAGAAAAACTGATGCTAGCGATGCTAAGGTAAGTTTGTGTAACTCTGGAAGCAGACTATGCTGAGGGGGAAACAAGTCAGCAGTTGGACTCTTGGACTACATTTATGCAGATAAATAAAACAGGGTGTGAAGGAAGCTTGAGCACAGCATCGTTATTCGTCCCTACTGCTTAACTGAGTGCACACTGTCCCCTTAGTGCTGGATGTCAGACTCTCAGAAGCATAGCTTAGACCAAGCAACTAGCACACTCTGAGGTAATTCCTGGACCCAGTCTGAGGGCCAGGGTGTCCCAAGGACCATTACAAATGCAGTATAGACAAGATAGATTAAGGTCCCTTCACGCTCCTCCAGTGCAATCTAAATACCTCCAGTTTCATGCTATGAAAAAAATCACCACAAAACAGTTTAACGAGCTGCACATAGCTCCAGCATTATTTCAGAGACTTTGAATTCAGGAGCAATGCAGAGAGTCCCGGGCAACTGGTATGGAGTGCAGATGCAGTCGGTCTATGCCATGTTTCACTGAAGGCCACCTCTGGCACTGCTTTACTTAGCTTTATAAACATAGCCTTTGAGAGAGGAAGGTCTACCGTGAACTCTTTGGTGGCCACTCACAGCACAAGAAAGAGGACCATCCTGTTCCCGCTGCTGAGGTGGTCTGGAAAGCGGAAGCTCTCTGCCCTCTGACAACTCCACAAAAGGA
>NW_009625070.1:34671-52427 GCF_000690535.1 Cariama cristata | reverse complement strand
CTTCCACAACTCTGCCAAAGCTCTGTTTATTTAAATCCATTTGTTTAACTCATTACTGGAGACTGGAAAAGGCTTGTTTGCCACCGAGAGTCATTCAGTTTTCTGTGGAGACCCTTAAGCCAAAGAACTCTAAAGACTGACTGCAGACTTCGTTGCTGTCAGATTCCTGGCATGTGGCTTACAGAGGTCATCAGCTGACCCTTGGAGAAGGGATAGTCAGAAATTTGAGGTGAGTTTGGAAAACACTTATTTTGAGGGGTATACTTATTTTATATTAGATTTTAGGATTTATTGGAGACAGTGGATAAAACATGAATAGAAAGATATACAAGGTATATATGGTAAAACAGGTATCAGACAAGAACTCCTGGTAACCAGCAGGGAGCAAGCAGTAGTTTAGTGCAATTGCCTGTCATTTATGGCTGTGAGTTGATCCAGGGAAATTAGTTTGTCGGCCATGTGTTCTTTTCCAGTCATGCACACCTTCTGCATGCTCAGTGTTATTAACAACCTCTGCTCTGTAGACACCCAAGACTGAAGTAATAGAGAAGTAATATGAGTTAGGCTATAGATATATTGGCAGTTGTGCAATCAAATTTACTGTACTGGGGTCAGCTCACTTTCCTGGTAAAGTCACTTCCATATTTTATAGGAAGTAAAAATGGTATAGTATGTCAAATATTTCACAACTTCCTAGCTGGAGAACACCGAGAATGAAAACCATAAACATGGAGCAAGTATTTACAGAAGGTGCTTTCTTTCATATTGCAGCCTGCAGCCTGGCACTGGGGCGGCAGCGTGTTCCCACCGGAGCTCTGCTGGGGCAGCTCCCTCAGTCATGGTGGGTGCAAGAGCTTAGGGAGGCCATGGCTTTCTGCTCAGGGGAGACCATTGCTCCCTGGTTGAACAGCAGAGCTTCAACGCCCTTCCTGCACGCCCTTCCATATGAAATGCCGTGCCACACCCTTGCTACCATGCCACACCCTCTTTGCCCACCCTGGCCACTACTACTCCCTAAGGAGGAGTACCTTAGGTTCCTCCCTTAGGACAAGAGGAAACGGTCTTGCTGCAGGGGAGGTTCAGGTTGGATATTAGGAAGAACTTCACTGTTAGAGTCGTTAGGCATTGGAATGGGCTCCCCAGGGAGGTGGTGGAGTCATCGTCCCTGGAGGTGTTCAAAAAACGTTTAGATGTGGCGCTTCAAGACATGGTTTAGTGGGTTTAGCGGGCATGGTGGATTGGGTATATGGTTGGACTTGATGATCTTTGAGGTCTCTTCCAACCATAATGATTCGATGATTCTATGATTCTAAGGGCTTCTTTTACATTGGGGGGGGCGGGGCTTGGTTGCCATTGCTCCTGGCCCCACCCAGGTCTGGTCAGCTGCCCTCCTGCAAGCTGCGGGCTCCTGGCCCGCATATTTAGGCTTAGGCACTGAATGGTAAATGTTATTTGACTAATGTATGTACTTTCTCACAGTGATAGTTTGGACTAATTACACAGTAGCTGTTTTAAACTGAGTCAAAATAATATTAAAGCTTTAATTTCTACTTCTTCCCCTCCTGAGGGAGACAGGGGAGAAGTATTACAGAGAGCAGCAGTAGTTACATTTCTTTGTTTCAAAGGCAAATTGTGTATCCTTTGAAACACAAGAAAGTGAGAAGAGATTCTTTCAAGACTCTGCTTTGTTCTCCTTTTGTGATCCCTTCCACGGCTTACAAAGGTGACAGTGTGCCTAGCACGAGAGTAGCGAAGAACAAGATGAAGGACTTTCTTTTGGCGGGTGGCTGTACAATCTGTGGGTGGAGCATCGCAATCAGGGCTCACGTCTCGCATCGCCTGCAGCAACATTCAACTCTATCGGTATGTACAAGTGGAGAAATAACTCCCAGGTAAAGAGGAGAAAATGGTAGTGATTGATGTCTTTCTTACTTCATGTGCTTCCTTCTGAGCAAATAAGTGTTTCTTCTCATCACATATTTTTTTTCCTCTTCTTGTGAGAACTATTAAGAAAAAACTAGAGATGGAGATAAGCTGAAAGAATCAATCTGAATAATACTTTGGTGTAGATAGATCAAAGAAAAGGTACAAACACAGAATTAAACATTTTTGCATTACAGTGGCAACATTTCTGAGTTACTTGTGTCTGTCAACTGAGTCCATGCCTGTGCTCACCTAGCATACCCAGCCCCAGGCAAAAATCAGGCCTCCTAAAACTGGTTAGCTGGGGCATGTACTAATATAGTTTACCCATTAATAAGTCTAAGATCACTTGCACTCAATGATTACAGCAACTTAGTTACTTAACAAGATGCTATCAAAACCTGAATGTACTTTGCTATGTGCCAGTACTCACACACTCTGGAAGGACACTAACCTATTGACCTGCTCGGTTTGAGACTGGTCATGGTTTAAATTTAGATCTTGAAACTAGCTGAGTCCCACGAATCCATGAGATCCTTCCTATCAGAAACTGCCTTTCTCACCTGATCTGAGGTGTTAGAAATACCCTCATTTAGGAAGTGTTAAGTCAGTAAGGCTCAACTCCTTTGCTGGCAGACAACAGAATTAAAGCTAAGGCAATTGCTTTTAAGCTCTTAAGCTATTAAAATAATGTGGCAACAACATCTTCTATCTAGGTTGCTTTGGGGACCCCACTGATATTTCAGCATGGGAGAGAAGGTATAGCTGTCCCCTTACTACAGGACAGGGAGATGAGTCTTTGCCACACAAGCAGAATTCCAGGTCCCCGATGCATGCACTGCTGTTTTTAATGCCATCGTTTTCACAGTAGGAGAGATCTGAGTTTCAAATCCTTTCAAGTCCTGATCAGTCTAACAGGTAAAAGTGAACACAGCAGTACAACCATGTTCTCCAGCTGAGTACCTCACACTATTTAGTATCATTTAACTGCAGGACAAATGAACAGGCCACATTTGTCATTTCTTTCACAGGTGACAGAACAACCTCTGAGGCTCTGCGGTGGAGACTTCTGTTATAGAACATGAGGTTATAAAGTCAGTTACTGTTACAAGCCATTATACATATGTGCAATCTCTATTTGTTTATTTCTTATATAAGAAATATTTCAGGTAATTGTTAAATGTTTACCAAAACCAGGTACTTTCTCTTAGACTATCCAATTTAGGAAACATGCATACTAAAGCAGTAATATCCATATGCTTTCAATCTTGAAGTCATTGTAATGAGATGTCAAAAGGCAGTGTCAAAAGCAGAAATGTTACTAAGTATCTCTTAAGATCACAAATGCTTATCAAGCAACACAAACTAAGTTTTTTTGCATTACTATTGCTACCATTTAAGTGGCCTGGGATGAAAATAGTCCTGTAGGTGAAATAAAGATCTCTATGTAAAGTGTACAAATTATCATAGCTGCAAATAGATGGTGGAGCTAATAGAGAAGAATTATTCCTTTAATAGTAAGTCCCTGATCCCCTGTGATTTAGGAAACATAATTGTTCTACATGGTCTGGAACATAAATGTAGAAGTACTAATATATTATTCTCATCTAATTATTCTGCTATTCTTATATTACTGTAATTCAACATACATTTTTCTCCTGAAAGCTAATAGCTTAATACAGGTAGGGAATTTAATATGTGTGCTTTTTGCCCCAGAAACTGTATTTTAACAAAAGAAAGACCAACAAAAGCCTGAACTTATCTGCACAAACACAAAAAAGGAAAAGAGAATAGGGGAGTGTATTAGGGTAGTCTCAAAATTCAATTTTGCATTCTTTCTGTGTTAAATATAATTTGAAAAGTGCAAAAAGAATACAGGATGCTCCTGATTAAATTCAAAGAGGAAAGATAAATAGTGTGAAGAGCTGGAGGGAAAAAAGAGTGATAAAGGATACCATCCAAGTGATTCAGATGAGTCACTAAAGGCAATTTTTAAAAGTATATTGTTTTGTGACCAAATAAATTCAGCTGCATTTTTTCACACATTATTAAGTATAGACGTTAATACTAGTAGAGAGACATTATCCTGATTGGGCAGCACAGTCAAGCAGTCAGAGAGCTAACTGATATTATTTATGTCTGCAATTAAATGGAACAAAATGGTGCTACCATTATTGATGAGGACAAAAGGAAAGGAAAATTTAGAAGTCAAGCTCCAATAGCCAAATTTCCTCTTGAAATCAGTGGAAGTGTGACCTAAGCGTCGATGTCAGATTTTGACTCCAAGTTAAACTAAGAGTTTTATGAGTTTTACTGAGTACTATGTTTTAGGGATAAGAACCTCTGTGAAGATAAAATGTTTAAAAACTGGGAGAACTGGGCACTGTGATGCCTTCATCACCTGGAGTCTTGCTTAGGTATCTTTAATAACAGTTTTAGAAAGTATTTAAGGTATGTATGAATAGCCAAAAGGACTAGAGATTAACTTCTCCTATCTGCAAGGGAAGCGGTTGGCATTCACCGCAACCCCCAAGTGTGAAGTAGGAGATTGAAAGTGAGAACATAAACATCCTAATCCCTGTCCTCAAATACTTTTACTACACAATATCACTGCTATTCTAAAACATGTGCGTCTAAAGTTAAATACCCAAACCTCTACTTAGCTATTTACAGATTTTTAGATATACTGTGAACACCACAGCATACCATTATTTACAGACAGGAGGTAAACATCCAAATAAATATTTAAGTAACAAATATGATTATGTTTCCCCCCAGTGACCAAAAATGCAAGTTTTACAATTTGAAATTTCATTAAATTCGTTCTGTTCCTCTTTGTTGTTGAAACTCACAATGGAAAAAAATTCTTTTGATTTTGTTTTTTTGATCAGAGCTGCAAAATTAACCAAACATTTATACAGAAATGTGAAGGTTTTATCCTGTAATTATTTCAGGACTCACTAAAAGTTCCCTTCTGTTAAAAAGATTACTATTATTGATAACTGAGGAATAAGCTGCACACATCTATTTTCACAGACAAAGCCACCACCTGATTTAAAGGAATTAAGATATGTATGAAATTAGAGTTCTTCATAGGCCTTTTCTGCTAAAGGCAGTTGACTAAGACATAGAGTACAACCTCACAGCACGCTGCACTTAACAGTGGAGTTCTGCTGTACTGTAAGTGAAATAAATCTCAATTTTTCTCTCCACACTTTTGCTTCCTTCCTATTTAAATACATTTATTCCTTTCTGCTTTGCAGGAAAATACATTTTGCACTGGGAGAGTTCGTATTCTCCAGATATAAAACTTGCTTTATGCAAAGCACAATCACAGCTGGCACTCATCGCCTGGTTCTTTCTGTGTGCTGCGGTTGTCCACGCTGAGCAACCACCCGAGTACTCTGCGAAGAATGGTGTTCTCTTTGCTGGGGAGGTAAGTCTCAATCCAGCATGAACAGGGTCTATTCAGTTAGCAAACTAGTTTGTCTTCCAGTACTTTAGTTTTAAGAGGCCTCTGGGATTGCCAGGGCCATTGAGGAAAATAAACAGTAAGTACTTTAAAAAGGGAATCTGTGGCCTCACAGTCTGAATCAGACACAGTCACTTGCAGCTCTAGAAACTGTTTTATTAACTGTCTCTTTCTGGCTCTCTCAGGCAATATTCTCTACTTAGCTTCTTGATGTTTCATGAAGCTGAATGGATTGCTGATTAGTACAGCGTGACTTTTACCTCTCATTTCATTTCTATGTCTAGCTTTGGCATCGCTTACACCCCACCCTTGCAGTTCACACCCCCTCAAAAAATGTTCTGACTAAAGCCATAAGGCAGCAATCTCATTCTCAGGCAAGTTTCAGCATCTCCTTATGGTTCTTGGAGAACTTCACATTTCTTGCCAGGCCTAAGTATGGATGGGAGTGTGAAAGTAGGTGTACGGGACTTTTCAGCCAACCTTGCCTGAAGGAAAAGCTGAGTTAGTCAGAGGTGCGGAGGAACCTCACGTGGTAGGGAGGGCTGAAGGAACAAGTTTGTGTGCAGAGGTTGGGTGTACTGTCAAGAACCCAGCAAAGCAAACTAGGAGATTATTTTTATATGCATTGTTCAAAGCCTGCAAAAATACAAAAGGCTTGATCAGAGTACAGGAAGAAAATTCTGAGTTGTTGTGAGTCTGCTTATAGCTGCTTCTAAAAATTCCCATTTCGGTTCTTTTTCACAAAGAACGCTGGCTAAATTTGCAGGTTGTTTTCTTGGTAGCTTAGTTTCATATCTGTTGATTCATCTCAGAAGATTCACTGTTGTAGGTAAGAAAAGACACAGACAAGAAAATAAACACAACAAATATTAAATTAAGGACTGAATTATGGTAGCACAGCATAGCTCTCCCACCTTGAACTGTGGGGACTTGCCTCACTTTAGAAGGGACACTGTCCCAACCTGAATTCCCCAAAGGGACGTTATCTATGCTACAGTTCTTCTATTAAGAGAAGATCTTTTTAGGCTATTATCTGTAGTATTTCTTCTCAGATCCTCTCCTGTCATGAGAGAGGGTGTAGGCTGGGCATGGTTTACTTTGACAACGTAAGATTTATGATCCATGTGCGTTGTGGGAAGCATTTACACTGTTGACTGTCATTTTAAATTGAGAGCATGTTGAGCCCAGTTTGCATTTATCATTTGTGCTAGGTTCCTTCCTTGCCTGTCACACTAAATCTGTTACAGAAAAATCCTTTTTTGAATGGAAGTCAAGCAGGAATATTGACATTACTTATCAAATGATCCAAAAAAGAGCTTTAACAAAGCAAAAACTTGCTAACAGTTTTCCATTCCTTTCATCCATAGAATATCGGCTTGAAAAATTACAATGGCCAAGAGATGTTAAACGTGTCAGCTTGCAGAAAGCAAGAAGTAATCACTTCTTACACATGTCTTTTCATAACCCAAGCCATTTAATTTACTTACAGCTCAACTGGGTCATAAATTCTTTTTACATGTGGGGTACTTTATTCAATTGGTTAGAGAGTCATTTATTTGCATATTTTATCACTTCTATATTTATGGCACCATTAAGATCACAAGGAATTTATAAATCATCAGGATACCTGCTGTAAGAACCAAACCTTGCAAATCTCTTTTTAAAACAAGCTGTTTTGAAGGGTGATGCCTTATCACCTTTCTATATTCCCAACCAAATAAAGGCTTTAGTACCTTCCTATTCATTTAACAAAGAAAGCAATCTTCTGGGTCCAAACAGATCTTTGCACCGCTTCCATTTCTGATACGCAGATCACTCCTTTCCCTAGGTGTACAGTCCCAGTCTCTATTTCCAGCTCTGCATGTGGAGTTTGCACCAGCATTCCTCATCTGTAACATGGACAACGGGTTCACCTGATACTGGCCAGGCACCTCTCCAAAGCCCAGAACTTAAATGATACAAAGGTACCACAAAAGCCAGCCTTGGCCTTCCTTCTGACATTCTGATGTAGCTTTGAAGAAAATTCCCTTAGTCACAACCACGGGCAGTAATTTAGAAGTTGTCTTACAAACATTCATTTCCCACCATTGTCAAATGTATATAAAATATGCAGAAGACTTTTTGAAAGGAAATGTTAATATTTTCACTACAATGAAGGTCATACAGGAACAGAGACACTTAAACATGAAAACACAGCAAGTAGCATAATGTATTAAATCTATGCCTCCCTTGTCCAGCACAAGCTCTCTGGAAAGCAAGAACTCTCCTCTGGCATTGTCTGAAGCTAAAAGCACTTTCAGATGTTGAGTCCTGTTTTCTCCTTGGAAATTAAACTGCAACAATAGGTTTCTATTAACATAAAAGTAAATGGCAATATGGAACTGTCAGATTGTAGAGAAGGGACTTAAAGACTTAACAGATTTACCTTTTATTCAACATTTAGCATATGGGATGGGGATATTTCATTTGGTTTTTTCTGTTTGAGAGGAAAGATGCATGCAAACCCCCTTCACAGAGTTTAACTTCATATGTAACTCAAATAATAAAAATCCTATTGCTAAAGACAGTAGTACCAAAACGGTAACTCTCACACAGTTCAAGAGGGCCTCCTGTGTCTCTCATGAGCAGCACAAGGCCTGGGATGGGATGTGCCTGCTGTACAATCTAAACGGTCCACTGTGAAAAATGATCTCTGTGATCCCCTCAAGAAATGTGAAGGGTATAAATTAAACAATAGTGGATCTGTGTTTACACTCCATTCCTGCCTCTTCCTACAAGTTTACTGCCTCTCGATAAGGCATTTTATTAACCATTGTGTCAAGTCGCCAAAGGTGTAGCACAAAAGAATCAGCAAAGGCAATGCCAAAAGTATGGAGATTTTTTGTTTCTCCTTGAAACACTTGTAAGGGAAAAACATCTGGACAAAACCAAATATGTCCTTCGAAGACTCTATCTTCAAGGTTGCTTCAAGGTTGACCCAAAACAGATCTAAATATTTTTGTTGGTCAAACAAAAGAAATACTTTATTTCAAGGCAGCTTAAAATTAAGTTGCATCAGTTTTTACTGCTGCAGTGCTCAAATAAAGTTCAAATAACTCATTCTCTCTAGTTTCCTTAAACTGGTCTCTCATAGTGGACTACATTCTCTCTGGCACGCCATTACCTGCCAAATTGATTGCACCTCACTAATCCAGGCAAGTTCACAGAAAGAAGTCAAGTTGAGCAGCTCAGAAACATGTGGTAAAGTGAAGTGTACACAGCACTTTGATTTGAAGATCCCAAGACTTTCAACCTAAGAACTGAAAAACTATTTTCAATAATCAAATCAAAAGTAGATATAATTAATGAAAAATACCACATAGTAAAAAGAACCAGTTTTCAATCAAAAAAAGAAAGTCAGTAGAGACAATTTGTCAAGGTGTAATAGTACTTCTATTTACATTTCAAATGGAAAGTTTAAAATCAGAGTTACAATATTAGAAAAATATTTCAGAAAAAGCATCAAGGCCTCTTATCAACTAATTTCATATAATTTCACCTTCCTGCCCTCTTGATATACCTTACCATCCTTTCTTTTGCCACTTCGGTGCCACCTGGAACAAATACCACAATGCTCATTTTAATGGGCTTCTCAGAGTATAATGTTTCCATTGGAATAGCAAACGCCTACAGATAAGGCTTGAGTCAGTAATGTAGTCAATTCTGAATATAAAATAGACAAAGGAGGTTTGATGTAACTTGGGAAATACTAATCAAGCCCTATGAATCAAGTATTAAACACCACCATTACTTTTAAACATATCAACACAAAGCACAAAATTACTGGTTTACAGGACTCAAGCAATGACTGTGTGACTTTGGAGGAGGTTTGGTTATGCGAGATTAGGAGGAGAAAATGCAGTTGTTGAAACTAAAATATACCCTGAGGACAACTTTTTTTTTTTTAAAAGATCACTAACTTATCTTTGCCAGAGTGGATCTCAAGTCAAATGTGTGCTAAGAGCTTTACAGTCAATCAGAAGCAGATCTTGATGAAAAGAAGACAAAAAATAGCCCATGGTTTGCTCCAGATTTGTTGCTAACTCTTTCTTTTCTACTGAAGGGAAAGTCACACATGTCCTTAGGGGAGAATTCAATTTTTTCTGTGATGTTGTTGGGCTGAGAAGAAAAAGGAATATTGAGACACCACGTTCCTAAATTCTGGAAATGCCATGTGGACTCGAAATACATGGTTTGCATTTGTAAGTGCTGTCACATGGACAGAGCCTCGCATCTGAACACCACAAAACCGGAACAGTTCATGCCATCAAGGACTGCTGTTTGAAGAGAGAATGTAATTCGACACAAGATATCAGAATCTGAAAACACAGAGGATTTGAGAGACTTGTTTCCCATATATTTTTGGCTTTAATGATTTACACAGTCTTAAAAGTTTCAGTGACTGACCAACACATTCATTGGGGGTGGGATTTTGGAGTCACTAGATACATTTCAACATAAGTTTTGGTTTATACTTAAATAGATTGAAAACAGGTTTTTTTCCTCCTATTTTCTAGCAATTATCATTCTTAACAGCTGTGTTATTAGAACCTGCAGCTGCTTACTCAAATTAAATTCCTGGCAGTCACATTGTTAGCGTGATTAAGAAATCAACAAGAATACAGAAGTATTGGAACCAATTGCAGAGTATTTCAAGGTTCTCACCTTTGGTACAAACAAATTGCAGGTTAAAATGTTTGCAGGCTGCATGGAAGCTGATTAATGCCAGTAACGGAAGAAACACAAAGGAGCATCAATTTTGTGAAGTTAAATGTGAAATAACTGTTGTGCCTTCTTGTGATTTTACACCTACTGCTACCAAAAAAACCTCCAAAACCCCAAACAAAGGAGAAACTACCTAAGGATATATGAGTTGAGCCAATAAATAATGAAAGCATAAAGGGAAGGAAGGCAGGCAGGGAGGGAGGAAGGGAGAGGGGAAGGGAGGGACAGAAAACTGTAGAAAATCAAAATGAATGCACTGATATTTGCTGCACAGAAATTTGGGGAAGTCTTTCTTTTGTGGGCATGATGAGTACTCTCAAGCTGAAGTATGAGAGGAAGAAATCTTGGAGAAAAACCAAACTACTTGGACAAGACTGTTCTGAAGTTAAGTGTGACATTGCTGAAATGCTAACTGTGATATGTAACGAGTGTGAAAGGATGGAAGGTGACAAACATACCATCAGAATTTAAAATAAACTTTTGGAGGTATCCTGTGACTGACAGGATTTTGAACTTTGAAGCAGGAAAAATCAGTATAAATAAAAAATAATTGAATGTGTATAGATGAGTAAATATGATATACTTTAGAGGGCCAACAAAATGTTTGGAGCAAGGAGTCATGGTCACAAATCTGTTAAAGTTTTGTGAAGACGTCCATAGAAGTGTGAATAAGGTTATTCAGGGAGTATACAAGTGCATATAACTTCGATTTCCAACAAGGTCCTTCCACAAATTCTCTTCAAGAATCTACATGGATATGGGAAAGGAAGGGTTTCTCAAAGGTTCTCCCACTGGTGGGAAGACAGACAACAAATGGTAGATGTATATACAGCAAATTGTCATCATTGTGAGCAGCTACCAACAGGATGATCAAGAGATTTATTCTGGAGTCTACACTGTTAAACATGTTCCTTAACAACCAGGCAGAAAGAGAATGAAATAGTGCCATGACAAAGTTTACTAATAAAAGAAAGTAATTCAGGATAATAAAAATTCAAACAGTCTGCAAGATTTGCTTAATGATCTTATAATTTTGGCTGACTGGCAATAAAATGACAGATTAATTAAGTGCTGAAAATGCAAAAGATGAAACAAGTAGGGAAAAAAGCCCTAAATAAATATATATAATAATTGGTTGCAAGTTATCTTTTACCACTTTGGAGAAAGATCTAGGAGTTTTTGTAGATGGTTCTCGGAAAATGTCAGCTAAGTGATGATCAAAACTGTAAAAACAAAGTTAGGAATTATTAGGCAAGCAATGGAGAATGAAGCAGAAATCTTCACTATACCTCAGTATATGTCCCTGGTGCAGACATCTCATGAGAACCTTACTATCGATCGTAACATCTGAATGAAGGCACATAGTGCAACTGGAAGGATGAGTAGAAGGCTCACCAGAAATGTCCACAGAATGGATTAGGGTCCTTCAATTTGCAAAAGAGTTTTAAATGAGGAACACTTCAGTATTTCTCATGATACATGTGCTAAGAGGCACCTAATGAAATCAACAGGCAAAAAAACTTCAAAAGAACAAGAGAAGGAACATTTTCACATCATAAATCGTACAATCAGATCAACTCAATCCCTCTCAAAAAAAAAAAAATCTACTAATGTCTAAAACAGATAATGTGGACTTACACTTCTGTGTTTTCAAAATAACCTTTCACTAGTTGTCAGTTTTGAACTAGAGTAATTTTCTTTTAGCACTATTCAGTATGAACAAGGGCTTGAAACCTTCCCACTAGGTATTCCAAGATGTCACAGAAGCACAAATGAGGTTATTGTAATGCACTACTGTTTCGTCCTATAGAAAAGAAAAAAAGCAGCTCAAAGGAGCAAATAAATACAAAGAATGACAAATATCCATTTACCCTGCAAATACATTTGTTTAAGAAAAAAAGACACTTGTGAAATGGTAGAAGTCAAAGCTACTGTCAGATGAGGAGCTTCAAAACCTGTAATAGTCTCCAGGAGGGAGCTCAAAGGAAATTATAGGCATATGCAGTGAGCACTCCTTCAGATATACCTTGATGTGGGTCAGCCAAATAAAATGTCTCAAACCTGTTTATATCAACTATTTTACTATCAATATATGCATGTTTTCTACCTTCCAAGTTAAACTCACTGAAGCATTTAGCTTTATTACCATAAGACTGAATCTTTGAAAAGAAGAAAACTATATCACGTTTCATCTATCCTTTTCCTGGACAGAACAACTGACCCTGGCAGTCCAGTCTCTTCAGCCCTTCGTAGTTCAGTGGAAGTTGTCCTGGGATTTTCAGGTTACTGGCCTGAGAGAAAGGATATTAGTGATTCCACTATGGCACATCCTGGATGTACCTTGTTTTACATTTATACATACAGCAATTGTGGAACAGGCAATCTAACAACATTTAGATCATCTTCTCATTCACAAGTCTCAGTTCAACTGTAATTTGTGGTATCTCAGGAAGCAACTCTTTTCTTAAATGTTCCCTCTCTTAAATGTGCCCTTTAATAAGAGATCAAAAAGCTTTTGTCTTCCTCTAATAACCATTGTTTCTTTACAACAGTGAAGAACTAGCAACAAGATAGCTGTTTTGCACTCCTAAGCCGGACATTTGCTCGCATACAGAGAAAAAACCTGTGACAATATGTGTGTGGTTCAACACAGCAGCTGGGGACATCTGCCACAGTGATATGTTGTACCAGCTAAGACCACCAAGGACCAACTACAGGCACTACGTTAGCCGTCAAGGCTGACTGTAAGACATAGCTCCCTGGTGTTGTAAACTCACAGCTAATTTAGGATATGACTTTTGAGGACTAACTGCTATGAATAACTAATGATAATGATTGCTAACAATTGAGAATTTATTTTTGGCAATGTACACTGTTAGTGAAGTTCAAGATAGCAAAGTTTTTTTCTGAAGTGCTAACCTGGCCTGATTTACCAGTCTTCTACACACTTGTGATGCCCCCAGCATTTCCAGGTATCTCAATCAGCATGACAATGTTGTTTCTGCTAACAACATTGCCAACTCTGTGCTCCTCTACTTCTTTCACATAGCGGAGCAAACATTTGACAATATCCATTCTTGCTCAGATATTTCAAGGGATGCCATTACTCACCACCTTCTTACTTGACAAGCGACTATTTATTTCTGTTGTTCAGTTGTTCACAGTTTCTGCCTAAGTGGGACTGTTCCTTTCAAACAAGCTCTTCCACACTGTGAATCTGTACTTTAATTCAACCCTAACCTCTCTGAGATGTTTCCCTCACAGGGATTTACTCTAGCTTAACACCCAGGAAGAAAAAAATCCCTAAAAGGGTACATTGTGGAGCTGCATTTTCTAATTTTTTTTTGGTAGTGATGTGGCAGTATCTCTTAGGAACACCAGATAACTTACAACATAACTTCTTAAACTTCAGGTTTTATTTGTCCACATTTTCATCACCCCAATGTTCTTGCTCAAATCTGAATACTTTTTCAAGTGCACAGTTTTCTTTTGCGTCCCTTCTGCTATGTTCTTGGCAGTGCTTGGTTTTGTTTTGCACTGCCAGCCTTAACACTGAAAAACCAGCAGAAGACTATCTTTGTCATAGATCACCAACAGTGACCTGAAGTTTGATGTGTGGGCTAAAAATGAAATTTGTTTTATCACCAGATTGCATTGGAAAGTCCCTTCCTGAGCGTGCTACACTGTCTGATTTCTTCTGGTAGTTATGAGCCATTCCTCTGCTTTCAAAATGTCAGTCCAGGCAGGAAACATTTCAATATTCCCAGCCAGAAAGTGTCACTCCAAGCTGGATTTCTTTGTGAAATTATGTAAACAAAAGGTGGTCATAGCTGGTGAAAGTGAAAATTCTGTGAAGTTAAACATGTCTCAGAGGCACATTTCCCGCCTTCTGGCGCTGATCCTCAGGCGCACAAGTACTCTGTACATACCTTCTAATAGGGTATACTAAAATTAGTCTGTAGTAATAGTAGCAGGGAAAGGTGTGCTGGTGATAAGGTTAATTTGTTTGAACACTGTGTTTCATTAAGATGTAAATATGTCAAGCGAAGGAAGAAACAGAAATAATCATCCCTGAAGAAAAGGAACATTTCTCTCTGTCACACAGTCTGCAGGGAGCATCCATGCAGCCAGGTTCCCTTCATATAGAAATAAATGCCCCTTTAAGCAAGTAAAACTCAGCCATAGCTAAAAGGAGTCCTTCAGAAAGCAGAAGAATGAACTACATGCTATTAAAACACAAAGAAATTAGCAAAATTGTTGGATGTTTCCTTTACAATTACTTTTCATAAACATACATGTGGAATAAGCCCTCCCTTGAAACTACACAGTGCAATGAGCAACTGATTTGCTCAATGATTTTTGTGTTTTTAGTGGTCAGTTTTCCTTACTTTGAATCTTAACAGGAGAACTGAGATGGAGCACTCCGGAGGTTAGTGCCTTCCGAAGCAATCACCCATTTGGAAGGAGACTAATTAACAGGTTGCCTTCAAGACTGTGGTGTGGTAAAGGGCTGTGGCAAAAGGTATGAACTTACTGGTCTATTTAGAAAATAATAGGCAAGCTTTGGGTTACAAGTACCTAGAAACCGCAAATTTCAAAGCCAAATAGAAGCTGACAAAAACTGCTTTGAATTTAACTAGACAATGTTAGTTCAGCCGCCAAAGAGAAAAGGTAGCTGGGAAATGCAGGGGGTAGGGCTGGGGGGAGAATAATAGCAGGGAAAGGTGAGAAAGAGATTGTCTCCTACAGATAAGAGAGTGAGACAGGTTATTTATCACCAGTGGTAAATGGAAAGGCTGTCAAGAGCAGAGAGGAAGATTACAATGTGCCTTAAGACTAATATTCCTTTCTGGTCTGGGATTTTTAGTGTCTCCTACAGTTGAAGCTTTCCTATGCTTGTTTTTTTGGAGATGTTTTCTAGCTGTCCCTTGAGGATCAGGAGGAGGAGTGATTGTTTCATAAAAAAATAGTAATTCCCTGTTTTGTATGCTTTATGAGCTCCTTGTAAGAGTTAGTTCTGGAGGATTGCAATGACATCAACTTTTCCACACTTCTCAGAAGAGCATTCGGTAGTTTACTGGAGTGCATTATGTTACGGCGTGTGTGTGTTAGACCCATGTGTGTGTTAGGATTTTGGTAATTCTGTTATAGGCAGCTGTAGACAACGCCACTCTACCTGTCACCTGCAAAACTTCAGAAGGCACTGTCTTTTTCTCCCTAAACAACCTCCTGGAGAGGAGAAAATAGGGGTATACAACAAGATACATGGGAACTTTTAAAAAAAGATTGAGATATCCTTTAGTAAAAATTAGTTGGGAAGTGAAACTCAACTCTATTTCTGTGCTAGTACTCTAGTCTGTATAGACAAATAGTTTGCATGCAGAAGAAACAATCTGGATTTTGCATAGATAAAGACAGATTTTGCACTAACTGTTACTGCTCAAGAATGGACTCTTGGGGCTATAAAGTAATTTGATAAAAACGTCAACTCAGTGCTTATCAGCACAAAGCAGTGCAAATGAGATGTAGGAGTTCAGAAGAAAGGAGCAAAAAACCATCTTAAAACTGTATAAAGCCCAAAAGTTCTGGAATACTCTGTGCAGTCCTCATCTGTCCATCACAGAATGTGTACAGTACAGTTGTAAATGATACCAAAAAGGGCAGCAAGGATAATATAGAGAGAAACAGTGAAATACTCAGCAATGACTCTTCAGGATGGAAAGGGAGACAACGAAGGAGGATAAACAGTCACGAGTGACACAGAGGCAGGCAATAAGGAACAGTAGGTTATTGTCTTCGCAGCGAGAACTAAAACGTATGAAATTAATATTTGGCAAGGTCAAAAGGAAGAAGAGGACATCTTCCTGGTAATTGTTGATAGTGCACGGTTATGTGTGCTGGAGATACTGCTAGTTAACATGGGTTCAGAGAGCCTTTTATGAATTCGTGGAAGAAAAAAGTCTTAAAGATAAGGTTGCCACATGATATATGAAGTTCAGGAACTGTTTGGGCTTCAGACTGCTAGAAATCAAAAGGTTCTCCCTGGGTAGTGGACTAAATTAGACTTCTGCCTTATTCAATAAATCCATTTTTCTGTCAAGTTCTCCCTTATTCAATCAGAATGCCCACTGAATTATATCAGAGGCCTCAACAAGTGCCTTGATTTCTTTGTACAACCATACAGCAAACTGATGATGGCACCTCTTAGGTATATCCTAGCAAAGGCACCATGAATATCTGTTAGGCGATATTATAGGAATTGCTTTGAAGATAACAAAACATTACTGGGGTACTCTATCATAGTTACTGTTATATCACAGATCTCCTTACCAGCTACTACGACTATCTGTTTACACAAGAATCTGAATATAAACTAAGAAATTTAATTTTGGTCAACTTTCTGTCCTTTTCTATATCAGGAATGTGCTTATAGGGAAGATAAATATTTCTGGCTCTTGTAAATTTACAGTGAGTCTTGAAAAAAGTAAATATTTTATGTCAAGTCCCTACTCTGAAGTCACATGATTCCTTAAGAACCTCTCCTTTTATTTAATAAAAAATAAGTTTCTTGAAGCTTGAAAAATGTGCCAGATGATACATAAAAAGAATGTTGTATAAAATACCCATGACTTTCATTTTTAAAATTGTATGGTGAGGAACAAAGAAATTGTGAATGTCATAGTCTGTAGTACTGAATAAAATGTCCTTGATCCACAGCATATTATTGATATAATGCTCCTATGACTGGAGTGTTGGAATGGAAAGATGCAGGCTCTTTGGGAAGGACAGGCAGGGGAGATGAGGAGGGGGTGTCACCCTCTGTGTCAGTGACCAGCTGGAGTGCATGGAGCTCTGCCTGGGGATGGATGAGGAGCTGACCGAGAGCTTGTGGGTTAGGATTAAAGAATCTGTGCTAAGACACATGGAAAATAAGGAGGTGATTAGTGACAGTCAACATGGCTTCACTAAATTGTGCCTGACAAATTTGATGACCTTCCATGATGGGGTTACGGCATTGGTGAATAAGGGAAGAGTAAATAACGTCTTCTACCTGGACTTGTGCAGAGCATTTGGCACTGTCCGACTTGACATCCTTGTCTCTAAATTGGAGAGACATGGATTTGATGGATGGACCACTCGGTGGATAAGGAATTGGCTGGATGGTCACACTTAAAGAGTTGTGGTCAACAGCTCGATGTCCAAGTGGAGACCAGTGACGAGTGATGTTCCTCAGGGGTCGGTATTGGGACCAGTGCAGTTTAAAATCTTTGTCAGGGACATGGACAGTGGGATGGAGTGCACCCTCAGCAAGTCTGCCAACAACACCGAGCAGTGTGGTGCGGTTGACATGCTGGAGGGAAGGGATGCCATCCAGAGGGACCAGGACAGGCTGGAGAGATGGGCCTATGTGACCTCATGAAGTTTAACAAGGCCAAGTGCAAGGTCCTGCATGTGGGTCAGGGCAATGCCAAGCACAAATACAGGTTGGGCAGAGAATGGATTGAGAGCAACCCTGAGGAGAAGGACTCAGGGATGTTGGTTGATGAGAAGGTCACCATGACCCAGCAATGTGTGCTGGCAGCCCCGAAAGACAACC
>NW_009625070.1:0-34253 GCF_000690535.1 Cariama cristata | reverse complement strand
CTGCAGGAAACACGCTCCGCAACTTGGGCTCCAGCAGATCCAGGTCCATATACCATATGCCATATACCAGTTGGAACAACCTGGTCTGGTGGAAGGTGTCCCTGCCCATGGCAGGGGGGTTGGAACTAGACGATCTTTAAGGTCGCTGCCAACCAAACCATTCTATGAGTCTACAATTCTATGGTATTACTGGTAGATGCATTTTTTACATTTAATAAATATTCTTAACAATGAGAACAAAAAAAAATCCACAAGAGTAGAAAAAAAGAGGGTACTTGACAATGACTTATATCAGTACTCCTTACATCCCTCAGAAAAAAGATACATTAGTGACATATCAAAAAAATAGTACTTATGTAGGTCTTTTGAATCACTGTATAAAATATATGTTCTTTTCATTGTCACTTGGCCAGAAATGCAATGCTTAAGTATACCAAGGTAATTCAGTGTCCCTCCACACGCCTCAAGGCTTAACAGAATACTTTTAACAAGTAGATTGCATTGCATTTTGTTATATGCCATGTAGAAATGCATAACACGCAATATGGAAGAACATCAAATACATAACTCCTACACTGGGCTGTATTCACACCAATAAAACATTTTGCCTTTAATTTCACATAAGGAAAGATATAGAAACAAAATGCTACAAAACTTTTGCAGGAGAAATATGTCAGCTTTTTCTTCTCTCCATGGTCTGCAAGCAAAATGATACCTGCAGCATTTTTAAGCAAATGTGGGTTTTGGCAAAAGCATCACACCTGCTCACAAGACTGCTGAATTAGTCAAAGATGCAAGATCTCACTCTTAGTTGTACAGCATGGAGTAAGAATTCTGTAGCACCAGAATTATATTTTTGGCATCTGTCTAAAATTTGAATGATAAGTAAAGCATTGTTATAACTTCTCCAGTCAGACCTACTCAGAAATAAAGTGGCTTCCCCATCAAGTTTGCTTCTGTGTTTCACTCTGCAGAATTATATTCCACAACATCAGAAGAAAACACAACAGTATTCACTTGGTCAAGAAACTGGAACCAAACAGTATTAATTGTCTGTTCCAATTTCAAAATTAGAGGGAATGTTTATACATCAGGATAATTGAAAAGGGGAACTGGGACACAGACTGCATTAAAAAGTTGTTGAGAAAAATAGTTCCAGCTCTGCCTTCAAATCCAGACTTTTCTATGTTCATAATGCCACGTGGACAGAAGGAGGACAGGCTATGCCTGCAGATTCTCCAAAGGTAGCTTTTTTTTGCAGTGGTACAAACAGGCATGGGGTAGGACAAAAATATGCCTGCTGTGGAAGGATCCTTGGAGAAAGCTAAAATAGAAAAGGGAGTGGAGGATGCAAGAATCTACGGACCTGAGAAGGAAAGGAGCATACTGAGACCGATGTGGCATTTGTGGGAAGTTTTCAAAATAAAGGAAGTGGAGAAGGGACACAAAGAGAGCTATGAGATGGAGCTCCTGGTGCTTATCAGTCCTCTCAATTCCCAGAAGCTATGAAGTCTGAGGTGCAATAAGTGCTAAAATGCTGCTAGCAGTAGCACCGATACAACCATTGCGCTGATTTGGTAGCTCTAGCTACAGGGTGAGACTTTGATGGTCAACTGTTCAAGTATTCAGTGACTTTCACTATTACATATTGGACAGTCAAGATTGTGGACGTGGAAATCAAGTTAGCCATTCTGGTGAAACTAATTAAAGAGTTGCAAGCCTCTTGGTGATTGCATTCATTTTTGATTTGGCGACAGCTGGAGAAAGTTTATGTATCACAAATGTTTGCTACACACTAATTCACTAATCATTATTGAGCTGGGAAGATTGCCAATAAAAGAAAAAGTAGTAATTTCAACAGCTGAAAATAGATTTATGTAGTTCATGCCCCAGGTTTTTTTGTTGCAGTGTTGAATGTCACAGTGGTATGCTATTTTTGTAAATGACCTGATCAAAGGAATACGGTCAAGAATATCTTCCAGGGTCAACTCCCTGGAAATTTCATTAGTCTTTAACACAGCCAGCTGGTTAAGCAAGCAGTCACTCTTATTCTAGGAAAACTTAGATCAGGCAGTTTTCTTGCAACCTTGTCTACACATTATTGGTACCTTGGTACCTTGTCCTTTTTACTAAAAGAAGAAAGAGGACAGCAGTCAAACTACATGACTACCGGTTGCAACATTCAATGGCATGACTAAAAATGGAGAAGTTTACTTTTGGAAAAAAAAAAAAATCCATAAAAATTATATAAAGTATTTCCAGCACCATGCTTGTAAATGTCAAAGTGCCAGATGCTTGACTTGATGACAAGAGGTTGAATTTCCCTAATAAAAACAAAAGAAAACAAACCAAAAACCTCCTGCTCCTGTAACAGCTGAATGGAGTTGTTTGAACCTCTATATTCTATTCTGAGAAGGAAACCATTTAACACAAAACTAGATTTTGAATCAAATAACACTAAAGTAACTTTTGCCCAGTTTGAATCCTACAGCAAATAACTAGTTTGTTTATTGTATTAAAATCTGAGAAGTTCTTAAAATGTGACAAATTACAGACCCAAATCTCTTTCCAAAGATCTTCCACCTTGCAAAAAGAAGTGGTAAAAGCAAAGTAAGGATTGAGTCTCTCATCTGCTCCTCTTTATAACTAGTTTTCCTGCTGTAACATCCTATGAGAAGTACATTTTTCAGGGAAACAGGAAAGCAGATGGTTCCGCCAGGCCACTACCTTTCATAAAGGGGAGTTTTCCATCTGCAGAAAAACACCAAAGACTGGAGACTTGAGATGGCTGTGAAAAATTGAGGTTGTCAATAAGACTTTCACTAGAACGTAATAAGATCCTGCAGTCAGCAACAAAACAAAGAAATCAATGCAAGGATTCAGGGTGTGAAAATATTATGGCCAAATCAAGAGGATATTGACAGCTGCATTTTTAATAACTCAGAAAGGGAATTATACGTGCATTAGCACAGAGAAGACACAATCTTATCAAATGCAACCATTGTAAATATTTACTTACTTTTTGTCCTCTTCTCACCCTAGACAATTTCATCATCTTTTCTTCAGCTGTCAGAAAAATTCCAGCCAATACTAAGAGCAAAAACTAATTTCTGTAGGATCAACAGGGCCCAAACAGAATAATGAATGACTTGTACTTGCATCATGCATGAAAATTAAAGAAAGAAAGGACAGTTTTCTTTATAACTCTCAAGAACAGCTGTGGAATGAATGGTGAATTGTATCTTTGCCATAAGATCCAAACTTACAGAAAAGCGAAGTTTTTCTCTTAGTTCCGCAGGTTTTAGTATAATTTCCATAGGCTTATTTTTTTCTGAAGATCTATATTAATTCCTGCTTTATTTGATGTGAGCTTTTTTTTGGTTTGTTACACATAGATATGAAAAAATAACACTATGCTTACAGGTAATACAACTATAATAGGGCTAAAGCCTACAAATGTCACAGTTGGCAAATGGTAACGTTAATATTATTTACAAGACATCACAGCATAAATATGCATTTATTTACTGGATCCTGAATATTGGCTGGTACTGGCAGTAATTAATTAATCAGCCATAATATTTGCGATAAAGAGATCAGTGGAAAAGAGAATATTTCCATGACAATTTCATATACATATACTTATTCGCAACAGACATAAATCAAAATAGATAAGATTTCTGCATTAACAGGCCAGAATTTTGTCTTTTGGAGTTAAGATCCTCCCTTATGGATATCTAACCTAACAGCAACCCGATAAAACATCAAAGTCCTGCTTTGAGCAGAACACTGGAGAGATGACCTCCTAACATACTAAATTATTCTGTGTTTCTGTGATTCTTACTGCCTACATATATGCATATTTTCAGAAAATCACAGTCTCAACAAGCATGAACAGTGATATAAGCTACCCCTAAAGATGGTGGGTTTTAGAGATGTGATATTGCTTTGCTGATGTGCTCAATCAAAATATAAAGAGAGCCCAGGGGGCTTCAAGTAGGTCAGAATATTTGATTCTCTTCTCACTGCCCTCCTTCTGTGTCATTCTGAAGTACAGCTACTTTGATCCTATCTTAGGTCTTTGATTTTTCTGAATAATAAACATAACTTTGAAAAACACCCTCTATAGAAAAGTTTGATGCTCTTGTATATAATATTTCATCCCTCTCCAAATGACTAATTCTAGTTCATTTGGAATAATTAATTCCAAGTAATTAAGATGACTGAGAGTGCTACAACGACACGACTATTTGAAAAGGCTATGTACAGTTAACGAAACCCACTATAAGATTATGGGGTCTTTCCCATACCTCATCACAAAACAAGCTTTACTTTACTTGTGTTGCTCTGTTTTGGGATTGCAGTGTTGCTGGACTAATTATAGAAGGTCATTAGTCTCCAATGTAAATGGAAGCCCTCTTGGACAAAGGTGGCAGCCAAATTCTCCAGCTTCAGTCTGTAGCCACTGGTGGCTTTGGGCTATCTGCTAACCTGAAGAACCTTCTGGAGCAGCTTTTTCACTCCTATATATAAGGCTTCTCAACTTTCTCTCTAAAGGGAACCAACCTCCTTCATCTCACTGATAAAGCACATATTCCAGTCCAGTGGCTCTTCTCTCAACTCTTTGCACCCTTTTATCAAAATCCTTTAAAACTGGGATTTCTGTAGGCCCCAGTACCAGGCCACAGCAAACATTTTGGCAGGAGCACTGTCAGTGCCAGTCACAGAGGCATATATGGTTCTTGTTCATCCTCCCTGGCATCTCCCTCCAAAATAGCTAGCTAAGATCAGACTAATTAAATTTTCACGTGATTTAATACTTCATTTTTACAAAAAATAATCTTTTGAGAAAAAAATTCTTTAATCCAAGTCTGTTTCTCAGTGAGTCTATGAGACTACATGCTAAGTTTGATGTTACTGCTCTGTTCATCCATAACTTTTGAGAGCCACACATTTTACAGGCTTAGGTCACTAGAAATGTATTGATTTAGGAAGGTGTTGGTGGGCATTAATCAATATACCAAACAAGGGGAAGAGATGACAGCGGTTTCTCACTCCTTCTCTGTCCCTTAGACCACAGTTAGCTCCCCAAGGCAGGTGAATGGAGCCCTACAGTTGTTGGAAGAGGTCCTTGTGCTGTATGCCATTGTGGGCATGGATAACAGGTGCTTTGGGGAGAGAAGGGTGGAAAGGAGGAGGTGGAGGTACTACCTCCAGTGACATAACTAAGTAAAAAAATCACAAAAGAGATCTGAAAACAGTCATCTTTTTTTTGACATACTGAAGTGTTCTTATTCTGTTGCATGAAATTTTCACAATAACACATGCACTTGCCGATTAGGTGCAGATCTTTTCCCTAACAGTCATCATAAAAGACAAAAACCCACATAGCTATTTGAGCTGATACATTAGATGATGTTTACTTTTGGGATTGAAATTTTCAGTCGGCGATTTTTAAGATGTGCTTTATGAAATACTGTATAAATTAGCACACTGGATTGAAGACGTATTCCACCTCTGCTGTACATTTTTATAAATTGCATTTACTGCAAAACCATGGAGATTTCATTCCTCTTTCTGGATTGTGACGCAACGCAGTGTGCCTCTGAAGTGTTCAGTACGCAGAGCAGCGGGTCAACGTTCCTTAGTCTGTTTTTTTCTCTCCTACGTCATTTCCCAAAGAAGTGGAAAGGAATTTACTCACTTCACTCTGCTGACATTTAGAAAGCTGATGTCACATTAGTTTTCATATATTTCTAAGTTCATTCATGCTGAGTGAATCTTTATCCTTAAACAAGTTAGAGACACAACACAGGGTGCATGAAACCAAAGGAACAGCACTTGATGACTCCTAAATTGCTGGTATTTAAAAGTTTCGGAGTAACATTCCAAGATACTTCCCAAATTCACATAATAGTTTTCAATTATTACTCCTGTTGAAGTCAATTTTCACCTCACATATGAGGAAGTTTGATACAGTAGGATAGAACTAAGCCTCAAGAGGCAGAAGAATAAATTAATTTTTTCCTCCACAAGAAAAGCAGAACAGTAAAAGATGTAAATTAATTTTCTCCATATTAATCCCATGCTATTTCCTTTTGTTATAAAGTACCTTCTACTTTCCTTTAAAATGTCACAAAATTTTGAAGTGGCTTAGAATACATGAAATAAGCTGAAATCTATAATATCTGAAAATTAAACAAAAGAATTTTTTTTTTTTTCTGCAGGAACCCCCTTCCCCCATGTCCCCAGTCCGTTCAAAATTGCTGTAGAAAACAATCTTTCTTTTTGGCAACACAGTTATGAACTCTATCAAGAGATATTTAAGACTCCCACTGAGTTAGGCTTCAGCTTGCTTTCTCCTTCAAAGGGCCTCCCCATGCGCTCTCACTTCATGCTGGAACATGTTGCCAGCACTGACTTATAAGGTTAAAGTGCTGTTTGTGAATAATCAATGCCACCTCCAGCAACCAGGAGAAAAATGCTATTAGTCAGAAGATACTCTGCCATGACCTCCGATGCTGGCTGCCTGCCTCTCTCCAGCCACCTCGGCAGTGGCGTGTCCCAAATCCCCTCTACAGCAACCAGCCTCATGGACTTGCTGCTCTTCAGAAAGATAAACTGACATGAGCAATTTTGTGGTGGAGATGCCCATGACAGCTGTGTGGGTTCCTGGTAGCTAAGACAGGGAGCAGGGCAAGCCACCCTCCATGTGGGTTAAAGAAAAAAGAGTCATAGAATGGTTTGGGTTGGAAGGGACCTTTAGAGGTCATCTAGTCCAACCCTGCTGATTGCAGCAGGGACATCTGCAACTCGATCATGTTGCTCAGAGCCCTGTCCAACCTGACCTTGAATGTTTCCAGGGATGGGGCATCTACCACCTCTCTGGGCAACCTGTGCCACTGCCTCACCACCCTCATTGTAAAAAATCTTTTCCTTACATCTAGTCTGAATCTACCCTCGTTTAGTTTAAAACCATTACCCCTTGCCCTATCGCTAGAGGCCCTGCTAAAAAGTCTGAGCCCATCTTTCTTATAAGCCTGCTTTAAGTATAGAAAGGCCAAAAGGAGCCTTTATCCTCTTCTACAGCTCCCCCACTAACCTAATGGTGGTTTAATTGTTTTTAACATATGATCTACCTCAAGCAGCAGAGGTCAAAACATCAAATGTAATGAAAAGGAGAATCTACTGTCTCATTTACGTGGCCTGAGAAAGGCAGTGAAAACAAAATTACCTTTGACTGAGCAGAGGATAATAAGATCTGTGAGTTACAAGGGGAGTGGGAATTGTCTACACCCTCTCCTGATAAGGGCCATTAGAGAGGCATTATCACAATAAAACCGAGTGTTCTCCAATAATCAGGTGCACTTCTAGTGAATGTGCTGGTGCTGACAGATCACAGTTCAAAGAAGAAAGAGGCAGATAAGCTGGTGTCTGAGCATCATCTGAATAAACAATTTATTTAAAGAAAGAGAATTTGAACAAGAAAATACACCAGTTAAATGAGATCATTTAGAAAAAGAATTAGCCACCAGGAACAAGACGGCACCACGTATGGAAATAATGAACAATATGATGGAAATTAAACATAAATAAAAATAAACACAAAATAAAAGACTTTGATTAAGCAGCATCTTTTACCATGAGATTGCCTACGCTTCTAGGGTACCGTAGTCCATGGAGTGCCAAACAATTAGAGCTACCTGAGAAATGGTTGCTTCCTAGTCAGAAAGTGCTCTTTCTGCATTCATTTTCAGTTTGAAAGAGTTTATTAAAACTTCTGTTTTTACAGTATCTTTAAAAAAGGGATGGAAGTCGTCTTTGAAGAATTATATATGGAAAAATAAAATGATTAAACAGTTGATAATGCCTTTCTCAGGTTGTTTAGGGAAGCCATGAGAAGACTGCAGCTAGCAGAGCATTTTCGGTATCAAGATACTAAAATTAGAGACTTTTTTGCCATCTATGACAGCTGTACAAAAATTGGCAGATGATTTATGCCAAAATTAGCATGCTAATAAGAGCAATAGTAAATAATCTATTTCACCAGGTACCTATTCATCTTCATAGCTTACGTCAAATTATGGCTCTTGGCACAGTGTTCTCTAGTACAGGGCACAAGTGTCTCTCGGGGCCCAGGGCACTCATTTTCCCCAGGAGGTAAAATAAAGTCTTAGGGATACACATACTGTTTACACAAGCTCTGTGGTTGCTTGCCTCCTTTTGCAAGATTATAGCTTTACCATCCATGTGGTTTTCCATGGCAGTGGAATTATTACTCCTTTAGTTGTGCAGTCGTGTTTACAGCTCTCCTCGCAGCCTCCTCTTCAGAGAAACTAAGACCCTTCCATGATCAAGAATTCCTCTTCCCCTCCAGACCCTGCAGCTCCTGGTATGAAAGAGGATGGGAGTAAAAACTCAGATCTCAACTTCCTAGAGTTCTCAATTTTCAGACTCAAGTTCCAACTCTAAATGCTATGTCATGAATATTCATGTGCCGTACTCTTTGTGGTACTCAGCATATGCAACTAAACCTGTACTCTTGCGTATTAACCACATAAGAACCATGAGTGTGGTGGAAGAACTAAGTGTAAATTTCAAACAAGAAGGGCCTCTGAAGACAGGGCAACAATTGCTGCTGATGTTGTTGACAATGCAAAACAGAATAAAATAGGTCAGTCATTTGCATAAAAAACATATGTTTCCTCCTCAACGTGAAAAAGTTCAGTTCAAGTATTTCATGAAGCAATTTCTTTATTAATATTAGTCCTAATCAGCAAACAGGAATAGATTCAAGGACTACTATACTAATGAACAGTAAACACAACAACTGCCTTAAGGAATGATAGCAAAACTTAATGCAAAAGACAGACAGAAAGAAATTAAATAGGAAGGTGGAAATTCAAGGGAAAATAAAAATCAGAACAAAGACTGGTTTCCAAGTAGTTAGAAAGTCAAAAAGGAGCTTCAGGAAACAGAATCTGACTCTTGTAACTCAAACAAAAGATCCCAACAGTAAGAAGAGTAACAGGTATGGATTCAAGCTACAAGATCAATAGGAACTGGAAAGGCAGTAAGTAAGGACATCAAGAGAAAACAAGACAGACTTCACATTTTCAGAAGCAGGAAGCCTTTCAGCAAATAAATGATTCAGGTGGGCTACCAGTCAGTTGAGAGAAGCTAAAGTCTAATCTGTGACATTCTTGCTCCTCCTGAGTAATTCCTTACACCTTCAAAAGCTCCATTGATTTCAATTATTAGTTTCCTAAGGAACTCCAGTGTGAAGTTCTGTGTAAGAGGATCTTCATGAGCTAGTCCTAATAATTTGTTTTCTTCGGTCCTTTGCATTTAATAGAAGAGAATGACAGGAAGACATTTGTGTAGCAAATATATAGTCATTGCTGGGTTAAACGTTGGTGTTTCTGAGAAGTAACACCTCTGCATCCAGGTATTCTGTCATTACGCAGTTAACATTCCTACTGGTTTTGCTAATCAGGAAATTAATGAGAAATCACAAGTGTGCATTATGTTAACCTCAGAAGGTCTTTTATCTGAGTGATGTCTAAAGGAATAAACCTATCACATCAAGGTTGATTATCAACCCTGATCTGATTATTATGGAACAGATTAGTGGGCGGCAGTTTATTGAGATACGATTGATGTACATGAGTCAGATTTGAGGAAAATATTTAATGATATTTGTCTAAAATTCAGATTTTATTGACACCAACATTAATCAAACTATTAAACTGAAAGTGTACTAACGTCAAGCTTTTATATCAGGAGATAAATAATGGCATAACTATGAAATATTTTTATTTTTAAATGATCAGTCATTATTATTGTTGCTCTTAATAATCCCTCTTGAAGAGACTTTTTGTTGTCTTTTCAATAAGACAAAGTCACAAGTACATAATATGCACCAAACTCTCTCCTCCTTTCTCTCCAGGGTATAACAAAACCAAAATCACAGCACAACAATACATGAATAAAACTTCTGGGAGCATTTGCAAGAAGCTTCATAAGTCTATTAAAGGCTTTTAGTCTGGAATCACTAATCATGAATTCTATCCTAAACATAGTAGGTAATATCAAAAGAGAAAGGTGGAAACTAAAACAAGGAGAAAAGGCTATTACTGTAGTACAAAGAAACAAGAAGGGATGCATGCTGGTTTGTTATGCAAGGGGGTATTCTGAATGCAGGAAGAAAAAACTTATATTTTATTCAAGGTGAAAAAGATACAGCAGCAAGGGGTTGAGATCTATAACTGGAACAGTGGGAGAAGAGGATGAACTGCTGTGAAATAAACCAGAAACTCAAATTATGTGGAGGTCAAAGTCTCAGATTTGTCAGTCTGACCCAACTTCATGATTATTTCAATGACTGGTATCAATACCCATTAAAACCTCCCAAATTAATAATAAAAAACCACATCACTAGCCATTTTAATGATCATTGTGGTGGTAATTTTGCGCTGTTCTTTTTTCCAAGCTCCCTTCATCATTCAAACAATGTTCTTACTCTCTCGTAGCAATTAATTTTAATCAGAAAATAATGAAATATACTATACATTTGCTTTACCTCACAAAATTTTACATAATTTTTAGAATTACAATACCAATTCCAGTCCCAGATCAAGTCATAGTTGTATAGAACCAGTTCAACGGGTCGTGTGAAATAAGCAGTGGTCTCTTCTTCCAGTGCAGCTCGACAACAAGAACCAGCTTAGACACGAACCATGAACAACCCGTTAGAATTCACAAAGAAGCCTCCTCGCACTAATGCAAGTCTCAAGTCTCAGAATGTCTAGCCAAGGGTATCCCCAGCTGCCTTCAATGCAAAGATGTAGAGGTATTTTTCAGAGACATTCTCGTGGTGCTGAGATTTGAGAGTAAATTGGTACAAATACCAACTTCTGTCTGAAAATCCTAGGCTTGTGTTCTGATTTGACTAGCTTTCTTCTTGCAAGAAGAAAATTCTGAGAATCAAAGACAGCAAGAGACAGAGTCCCTAACCAAGTCTGGCATAACCTTTAGGTAACATATAGTCACTCCATATTTCTGAAGTGTAGAACGCACTCTTGCTGGCTGCAGTGTGACATTGGAGAATATTACTTTGTTTTAAACAAACTACATCTAGACTCTCAATGGCGTGCCCAGAAAGTTCGTTCATCAGCTACCAGAGAGAAACTCTCTTTAATATCCTTTTTATATCTTAGTTTGTTTTATATGTGTCTTTCTACAAGTTTTGTATGTCACTTAAAGATGCGGTTTCCTCCTATACCACACAGACAGAGAACACCCACGAACACAGACATGGGTCTTTGCAGTATGCACGGTGTACAAGTCTTGTGTTGACTTAGTGCAAATATCAGAGGCACCTTTGAATGAAAAGGCAAAAGGATCTTAGTGCAGAGCCTAAACTAGACATGAGTATATCCACCGTTGTCTCCCTCAAAATCTACATTCATTACCTGGATCTCACTTTGCTTCGGAGAGATATCCTTTTAAACACAGTATCAGTAAAATAAAAGAGAGAGATAGCCTCTAAACAAGAAATGTTTTATGACAAAAAATAACATCTGCAAATTACTATAAACCTCTTGTGGTACAATAAAAAAGTTTAATTTGAGATCCCTTTGAGCTCCCCTTATTACTTTTTTGTCAGCTGTATAATTACCAGTTTCTTAATGCATGCCATCAACATTTGCTGCTTTCAGTGAATTACGCCTCACATTGTTGTACTGGTCTTGTTACTGCTGCCTCTGTTTTGTTCATCTTGACCAGACTTGATAGGAAAACATTATTATTTCAGAAAGAGGTCCAATCTATTGCTGATTTGTGTGGAAGATTGAAGGCACGCTGGCTTTTGGGGCAACATCAAAGTTTGGCTGATATTGTTCATTTTCAGCGACAGATTGTCCAAAGCATGAGTTCAATAAGGGGCAGTCAGCAAATAATTCAGTATAACAGTCAACAGTTTACATACAACAGACACTTTCTATTATCACAAATGAGGCACCCTTCATTACATATCGCAAATCGTCTGTTTTGCTGTCTAAATCAAATGTCAACAACCTCAGCTACTATTAATGCATCTAATTTCACTGAATTTTAGAGAACAACTGAATTAAAGCAAATCCAGTTAAGAATGGAACTGCTGAAATAATTTACGTGAAAATGACAGACTATTAAATATTGCTGAAGTTTTCAAAGATATTTCAGCAGCAAGTTATAAGCTTCAAATGAAATTTAAGATTCAGCATGTTAAATATTCAGAACTTAGAAGAAAAAGGGCTTTTTCTTTACACTGGGTTAACAACTCTTTTACATTTTAGTTAAGCATCAGGAAACCCCCAAGAAGGAATGCAATTCCCAAATTCTTTATTCACTACTATGAGGGAAGTCAAAGTGTTTACAGAGTGTGCAAGGACGCAGTTCTTGACAATATGTTATGTCAAACAGCAGCATAGTTAAATATAGAGCAAGAGAGATTCCTAACAGGGATTCATTTGGGATTTCATCTTGGTGTCTTAATAAGAAAATTCAGCATGATTCCTTCTCCTTTGGTGAGCTGGTCTTTGCATGCCTTTTTAATTGAACTGACTATTCCCTGCTCATTGCAGGGGGTTTGGACTAGACGAGATTTTAAGGTCCCTTCCAACCCAAACTATTCTATGATTCTATGATTCTATGATTCTATGATTCTGTAATTCTAGGATTTTGGCTTTTGAAAAATATTCTTATTTTCTTCTACTGTCTCCAAGCCCAAGTTATGTATACTTTCCAGATAAGTGACTAATAACAAAGCATTCCACTCTTAAAACTGTGGTGGTTTTGAAAATTGAAGTATTTGGACAATGCTGGAACAGATCTATGCCAGTAACACATTGATCTTGATTACTAAGAGACTAACTTAATGCATGGGTTGGTTTGGAAGCTGCTAATAAGAGGTGTTTTTCAACAGCAGTTTAGCCAAGTGAACCCTTATTTTCCACAGAATTATATAAAATAACTATAATAGGTTCAGGAAAATGTCACTCTCTCCCGGTATCATGTCTCCCAAAATAATTGGCACCAGATGTACAGAAAAGAATATAAGACAAATGCAAGCATATAATGACACTTTTCCTCGTACCCTGTAGCAAGATGATAGGTTGTTCCTCTTGGCTTTTCATTCTATGAATTTGTCTAATTGTTTTCTGAATCTGCACAAACTCTTTGCATTCACAGTATGTTGAAGCAATGAACCTTATGGTTTACAAGTGCATGGTGTGAAGTAGTATCTCCCCCTACTCATTAAAATCTTTCACCCAGTAATTCACTCCTGCCTCCTGTTAAGAATGAACAATCTCCCTGCTTGACTTCTCCATGATTTTGTAGGCCTTTATCACCAGCTACTTTACAGCCTACAGGGTCCTGGCCTTCTCTCATACTGTTCCACAGACTTGCTTTTCCTTGTGAATTTTCTATGAATCTTTTTTCTTTTTGATAACCATGGACATTGTTCAAGACATAGGTATGTTGTGAGTTCACAAGGATATGATCCTTTCCATTCTGCTCTCTTTGCCTCTCCTAGTCTGTCCTTGGTTTGCTTTTTAGATCATTGATGATTACAGAGTTGATGTTTGCACAGAGCCGTACGGGTGTGTAGAATGGGAGAGCGTCTGGTTCATTACCTGCTTAAGGACTATTCAGTATAAAAGAAATAACACAGAACAAGTAAAGTGATAAATTAAACAGACAGATGAACAACTTTATAGGAACAGGTGACAGGTATTGCCTAACAAGTGCTTTGGAAGTGAATATTTCTCATAAGGATAACATTTCTAATAGCATTTCTCTCTGCAGAAAAATTACCCTGTACTATAGCCAGATCTGATAGTGGGGTTCAACACCAGGCTCTTATCGCTCGCTACTGCAATCAAATTTTTCTTTATTCTTCCCCCAATTATTCCAGTTCAGGGGGTTTCTGTTTTAACCATGGAAACGGTTCCAATTTTGTACTGCCAATTAAACACAATAAAAGAGAATACTTAACCCACTGTTTCATTCTTCATGAGCCACACGCAGTTCATAGTTCATTTTCTGTCATTGCTTTCCGGTCCAGTTTCTGTAAGCCTACCCTGTACCGAATTTCACCCCCCTCCTGTTAGTTCTCCCATTCGATTGCCGATAGTCTTGCCATTACTTTACGAGTACTTTATACACTGGTGTGTTTAACTGACCACTGCCTGTCCCGTCTTTCAGTAGGCACTAATTGCATTGCAGCCCAGTTATCACTGTTGTCAGTATTAGCACTGTCTTCCTCACTGATCTCTCATTTTCTGCATAATGATATTACTTCACCCACTGTCATATTTAAATTACTTTTTGTTTTGGTGGAGGTTTTATGTCCCTTTTAAACTGAGCTCCGTGATCAGCCATCAAGTAGTCTGGCTCTGTCATGCTCCATTCTCCATCAGTACTCCTTTGGCTGCAATCAGAAGCAACTGATGCAAAGAAGTATTATGTAAATTTTAATGATCTAAGAAGCTTGAATGAAGTGCTTTTGAAATCCAGGTACTGACTAAGCTAAACACACCACAAAAAGATGACAGAGTGGTTTAGAAAGGTAAAGGGTCAATTTTAGTCATTATTTAAAATTATGAAATTGTTTGACTATTCTCAGGTTAGAAAGAGACTACTCCAGAAACAGAATACCAAAGTTTTGCCCCTTTGTTCTTTATTGGACAGGATGGGAAAGCTGGGTAATGAAGATTTACATGGGACACATTATTCTGTGTTAGCTGTGCCAATGACATTCTGTAATTAGGAGGTACTTGAAGTAGGGACTAGGCCAATCACCAGTAAATTTAAGAGAAATATTTATATTGACTTTAAAAATTATTTAGAGCAATCTGTCGTAGTCAGACTCTAGAATTTGATGCAGCTCTCAGTGAAGTTAATGCTACTATGAATACTGATTAAGGGGAATTGAAGCCGGTTTAAAATACATCTCATCTAACCTTCTGTACAGCTTAGTGTTCCGTGGTCTCAAACATATGCACATCTCAATAGCGTCATGCACAACATTAAGGACAGAGGGTTGCCTTTCCTGTTAGAGCTTCCTTAAAAATTACAGTAATCCTTTACAGGTTTTGATAATTGAGAAATATATTACTTCAACAGTAGAGGTTCAAATCTGAATTTTCCTTCCAAATTTATTTCATATTCTCTTGAAAAATAGTTTTAAAGGGATCAGACTGAAGAAAAATATGTGATATGAATGATGAGAGTCCTAGAGAAGAAAAGAGAGGGGGAAAAAAAACTACTTGAGAAATTATCTCTTTTCAGATTCCCCAAGAATACTACTCTGAAGTATGAGATTTGCTCTTGAAGCCCATGCAGCAATTCTGCCAGAAGTCTAGTTCTCAGTTCCCATACTTATCCTGTTTCTCCTACACATACCAGATGATGCTGTGAAGTGTCCTCTTCCCACAGAAGGGGAGCCCCTCAGTAAAGAAACTTTTTTAACGTTTAAAGTCTTCAGTCATTTTTTCAGTATGAGTTGTACGCAGTAGAGAGAGCTTCAGAAAGAAAACTTTGCTTTGAATTGGAAGTAAAATAAGGTCATTATAAGTTTCTGTGAGGAACTCAGCAGACACCTATTTATACCCTAACATAACTTTTGGGCTAATCCTTTACTGAAAACCCTTAATAAGAAGCTGTAAGAACTGCAACCAGTAAATGGCACAGTTAATTATTTTAAGTATATTTTAACCCACTGGGTTATAATCTTCATTAATTAATTCCAGAAGATTATTTTCCTTGCAGATGGTTTAGTTGTGAAGGGAAATTATGGCCTGTAAAATAATCCTGACAGAAAAGATATTTAAAAGAAAAGGCAAAAAAAAGAGCAAGAAACCTGATATTTTGATTTGTGAAGTTATGTCTTGGACTTAAAAGATAGTTTCTGAAGATGACAGCACAAGGCAAAGGATATTTTTCTGCTACAAAACTAGGATTAAATCTGAGAAAATTGTTTTTAAAAAGATGCATTCCAATTATGTTGCATACCAGGTGGACATCAAAAATGTATCTTATGGCTATAAGCTACACATAGAAATTATCTGATGCTCCTTTTAGAACAAGAACACGCACAATGTAATGAAAAGGGTCTTTACTGCAGTCGTGACAAATATATTGCAGGGTTTGTTGACATATTCAGAGCTAGAATCCTGACCTTTTACAGAAATATCTTGTTGTGACAATCTGAATCAGAAACTAAAGAAAAATGGTTTCATCCAAGAAACCTCCTATGGCACTCCAATCCCTTCCAGCCTGCCCCAGTTCAGAAATTCCAGCATTTACCCTTGTGATCCCTGCCTCCTGCAGCACCTCTTCCCACCTTGCCCTAACCACCCTTTCTCTTCATCATCATTTGGATTGCTCCCACAGCTCCTAGCTGCTGGATGGCGAAAAGGCATCTAATACGGCCAGTTCTGAATCGCTCAGATACTGATCGGCTTGTTGGCACCGACAAAAATTAAATAGGCTACAGCAGCTATTCCTCCAGTGGGTGAGGGAAGGGGAGAGAGGAACAAGCTGAACAGAAATCTATCTTCTCCCCCTATCTTCTATAAGAAACTAAAGAAGCACGAAAGCTTTGTGATCTCTACTGAGATATCACATACAACTGGAATTACTCAGTATGTTCCCAGGTTCTCTGGGAAGCGAGGGGAGAAGATGAAAGAGACAGACAAATAGTATGATTTAAAAAGCTTCATTGCCTTACAAAACGAGGTTAAAAAAATCAATGCTTACGTTCTCAGCGATGATAATTCTAAGTAGATGCCAAACAGCGCATCCAAGTTATGTGTTTTAAGTACTTTGCAGAGTCTGGACAGTAAAGAGAGCATCCAAACATCAATGCCTAACTGCTCTCGAACGTGACAGCTTTTGAGATTTGCTGTATTATTCTGGCATAGACTGACCTAAAACTACACATTTTATGCAGAACTGAGAGAAATGTTGGACACCAGTGGGCTCTTTCATCTAGTGGAGAAAGGCATAACAAGAATCAATGGCTAGAGGTTGCACCTAAACATATTCAAACTTGTAATGAGGCAATTTTTTAATTGCAATGGTGATTAACTATCAGAACCATCAAGTAAAGTGATGCTATTTCTCCAGTTGTTGAAATTCTCAAATCAAGACTGATGGCTGTTCTGGGACATAAGCTTGAGCCCGTTACAAGTTATTTGGCTTACTACAGAGCTTAACTAGGTGAAATTGTACTGCTGGTGTTTTATTTAGCTTGGGCTAAGTGATGTAGTGATCCCTGTTGACCTTCAAATGTATGAAGTGATGAAGTGATGCTGACATAAAAAGTTGGAATTTGCAAACAGCTGGAGTTGAGGGAATACAGGATGCTTCAGTTTGGGGGTTGAACAACAGAGAGATGAGTGGCTTGAGCTGAACTGAAGCAAATTTTATACAGAATTTAAGCAGTGCTAAAAGGGAATGGGAAAGAAAAAATAGGTTAGTCGAAAAGACATCATTTAAAATCTTTTGCTGTAAGATTATTTTCTTTTCATTGTGGAAAATTACAAAAAGATTAAAATTTTCCTTCAAAACATTGAAATTAAATATTTTGTATTAAAAAATTCCCTGCACTAAAAATTGTGATGAATTGGCTGCAAAATTGCAATTAATATCTGATTGTCATAATTCCTTTTTTGCTGAACATATAATTTTTTCAGAGAAAAAAATATACTTAGTGAAGCAAGCAATGCAAAGTATATTCATAAGAAAGATCAAAGGTGTAGCAATAAATATTACCATGTCATATCCTGATTGAGAAAGAAAGGGTGGATTGGCAGTTAGAGATTGTTTTAGGGAAAACAATAAAAATGGTTAGTATGACTGCTAAGAAAAGGTGCCCTACCGTAGATTGAAACAGAAGTTAGTTTTGAATAAGATCTTGATAATATTTCCCACAGATTTTCTGTGCATATGAAATGCATGACAAAGAGGAGGGATGGAGCAGTTGATACTTGTGTCAGACAAAGGTAACGGTTTATTCAGATTAACGTATTTATACAAATCAATCCAATGTGACACCTGGATAAGTGGCTAACCAGTATTTATACAAGTGGAAGTCTTCAAAATGGTACTTATAAGATGCTTAACAACAGTTTGTGATGTTTTCTTAACTTATCTATAACTTGCTGCTAATTTATATTCAAAATCTTTATACAAGAGAGGGCAGATTTACCTACTGACAAAGAAGGATTTTTGACCCGGTGGTGGTGAGTGACTTTCTTTAACTGCCTTCTGCCAGGGCTCCCCTGTGGCCATGGTACAATATGCCGCGGTCCTCCTCCTACCACTGACCTTCCTGCATGGGCAGCTGCATTCCTCCAGGTTTCTTCATGGAAAAACAGCCAGCTTTATTTCTGGAGAGTAAATAAAGACTATCAAGGGCTATGAGAATGGACCCAAAATTTCCCATTTAGCTACTCTACTTATAATAGTCTCTAAAGAAATTCACCAGAAGTAATCAAACATGTAGATTGACCAGCTCACTCACAGCTGCCTTGAACCTTTGGCACTGTGCTGGTACAGACATATCCTTTCTGTTGTCAAAGCCAATTTTAAAATCGGTCCTGATAATTCTATTTCCAAATATCTTTTTTCTAATCAATAGCAACAAGAATTGTTCTCATGTTTTCACACATAAATGAATTGTAGACAAAAACCACTCCACCCCAATAGGCAAATTCCAATGCTGTGAAGATAGGACCAGTGTGATCATGACAGCCTTGCTTGTTTCCTTCATAGATTTTGATTACAGTGTTCTGTGTGCTATACACACAAAACACCTAACACTTTGAATTCCTAATAGCTTTTAGGTCACCAGTGAAAGCAATTGCACATTAACAAACAGTAAAAATGGCAAGAAGAAAAACATTACGGCAGACCTGAGACAGTTGGTGTATGAAGTAAAAAGAAAGATAAGAATAGCAAAACAAAAGATGTTCTAGTAATGTAGAATATTTTTTCCTACTCTATGTTTTCCATCTCTGACCTTTTCACCCCATAAATATCAAGGAAGAGAGGATGTAATTAAAATTATTCCTACTGCTTACACTGAAAAATTGCACTCTAGATTGCATTAATCTTTTCTCATATTTTCCTGAAAGTTATACATGCACAGACAGAAAGACAAACATACATACAAAGCAAGCAGTAGGAATTTTTTTCTTCCCTCAAAGTGGATGTCCTGTACATTTTGCATTTGCAAAGGATAATGGGTGCTTTTTTTCCCTTTTTTTTCTTTTTTTTTTTTTTTTTTAGTATTCATACAAGCATGAAAGCTAAAACTCATAAAACTGGGTTAAAAATCCCCACAATATTTGTTGTCTTCTGTGGTTACCCACAAATCTTAGCAAACATCATGGAAACACTTGCTAGGACTCAGTCTTCTTCTTATACAAGATTCCAACTTCAAGCTTCACCTTTCTGGTTCCAAGTTCAGCACTGATATTGACTTTCTTCTGAGTACTTCGAGATGCTGCTGTCACAGATCCCTTGAGATTACCCCTTCACTCCTCAGGTCATCAAAACAATTTTAAAGCAAAAAAGATTTTTTTTCCTTTTCCCCAGTCCTCAGAAAAAATACAGGCAATGGTGACCTTGCACTAAATGTAACCTTGAGTGGAAGTTCACTTGGAAACACACATAGGAAGCCTTCATATATTATTGGACCTAGCTATTGGCATCTTTTTTTCGTCATTGAGATCTATCAAATCATACTTAAAACTGTGTCTAAAGCTGGGGGTGGGGGGTGGCACTACAATAGCTACAGAGCTGAGAGTTATGAGAAGAAAAATGTAGTCTTCCATGAGAGCACTTGGAGAAAGACAACACTTTGAAAATCTTCAGATAATTCCTGCCAGTGAGTTTAATCTGACACACTGCAGAAATGAATCAAGTTATTCTAGAGAAGAGTGAAACCTAGTAAATAAAGATTTGAGATGCATGCAAATTTCCTGCTTTTGGAAGATGTTATTTAGTACTGCAGAGACAGAAATCTGCCTGTAAAGAACCACATCACTAAATGAACTGCAATTCTAACTAGTAATCAATCTTAAGCAACTTTTAAAAAAATGGTCTTTCCTTAGGAAATGCAGGTTTCTTCTCTTATTTCCAGGGTCTGGGATTCCTGAGGACCTGCCTTAGCCATAAAGACCACGTTGTCTGATTAAGAGGAAGACAGCACTTCTCCTTTCTCTAACGCAAGGCAGTATAACGCAAGTGTATACTCAAGTCGTTTAAACACCACATCTTCTGTAGCAGCAGGGATGACTTGCTTTAGACCACTTACTGCAAGAGATACTGTAAGGACGATTTTGGCAGGATCTTCTCCAGTGCATATCCTGACTTCAGTAGCTCAGTGCACATGAAAACCGAGGGATCCAAACTTTCTTCTCATTTTTCCTTTATCTCTCTTAAACAGATATTGTCCAGTTTACTGAATACCAAACAGACACAATACAGGTGAAAGACTCTGCTGTTTGCTCAATTCATCCTCTTGAACACTATGAAAATCACCCCGCGATATAAAGAAAAAGGCCGGTCTGCAACTCTGCTCCATGTGCTAATTCGCTCTTCCTCCATAGCCCCGTCCAGATCCTTTTCATTCTCACATAGCACGACTGCAGCTTGACACAGCTCCCTAAGAAGAAAACCTGACATTTACATGCATCACTAATCACTTTCTGCTCATTCAGTTCCTGTTATTTCTGGCTGTCTTTGACCTGCATTTCAATTAAACATTGGAGATGTTATTAAAATCAGACTATGTCTTTTCGTCCTAAGGTGATATTCCTGTTAGACACAGCACAGGTATTGCTGTACAACACAAGACAGACCAACGGTCAGTGCTAAATCCACATAGCAGGATGCTTTCCTAAGCATATGAAATAATAAACTCAAGCAGTTTGTCCGGGAAGCTAAATCCAACAACTTCACCTCTCCACCTGTTGTGAAATTAGTTTCCAGTGAGCACTGGAGTTGGCCATGCCCTGCTGTACTCCACAAGGACTGATGGGGAGGTGCCCATATTTATACCCCTCCTAGCCTTTGCAGAGGGAAACACAATGTCAGGTTGTGCTGTGCTGATGAGCCACCGGCACTAAGAGCTTTGTCCCTGTGCCAAAAAGGCAGGAGTCTCTCTCTGTTCCCCAGCTGAGGTACAGCAGGCTCTTTGGTGGCTCCTGGCCTTGCAGGATTCCCCTTCACACACTAAGGGAAGGCAGACTGAGGAGACGTGTCGAGGGTTTCCCGTTCAACAGCTTTGAGTGTGCAGGTCAGCCTGGTAGCACCAGTTGCCTCTGAAAGGTGGGCTGCAGACAGGGAAGAAGAGACTTCTACCACCCCACATCCCACTAGCCAGTGTTGCAGTGTGAACTCCCCACATAAAAACAGGGCTTTTCCTCACAGCAGTGTCTCAGTCGTTCATGACTGAATATGATGGCTTGACATACACCACCCTGTAGTGGACCACTCTCCATGTCAAGCTGGAATCAAACTGGGCAAGAAAAATTCCATGTGCCATAACTTTGTGGGATGTGTGGTCTTTGCTGGGTGCTCTGCATGTGTCAGCAAATTTATACACCCGTTGAGATCAGGGTAACATAGAATAATTTGGGTTGGAAGGAACCTTTAAAGGTTATCTAGTCCAACTCCCTCCTCTAGTCCAACCCCTGAAGTAAGGGGGTAAAAAGTATGTGTCATGGGAATTTTCTCAAGAATTACAGTTAGGATAAATGTCTTACTACAAATTTGCTAGTGATTTCAGTCAACTGGAGAAAAAAACCCTGACATTCAGTTCCTAATTTAAAGTCAAACCACATTTAATGCTGCTGCATGATCACTTTATTTGGGTCGTAGGTTTCATAAAGAAACCTAAGTTTCATGGGGACTTCTAACACAGACACATTTGATATTTCTTCAGCAGCTCACTTCAATCGCTCAACTCTTCTTCTCATAAGGTCATAATAATCACAAGCTGTTTCAAATGTGGGTCCATCAGTGTATTATGAACTACAGAAATCACTGCTTTAGTTTTATATTTCATGTCAAATAGCATAACACCAAATGTACACAATTGGTTGGCCAAAGCATGCTTTTAAACTATTTTCCACAACCATTTTATGTTTTATTTGTCTTTCAATCAGATCTTCATGCAACATGTAGTTTAGTTGATAATATCTCTCTGGCAACTTCCTGGCATTATTTTGAAGTTTGAATCTCTTTTTTTTCAGATTACACTTAATTTTTTTTCGTTCTGTTTCCAAGTTTAGAAGATGATATTGTGTACTGTAAGTATCAAATACAAATTCAGTGGTTGCAGTCAGTTCTTAAAGATCATATTCTCACTCTGTCTACGAGCTGCCTGTCTCACCCTTTGTGAGTCCCAGCCTTTTATGTGTCTATATCATTTATTTTAGTATTTTAATAATGGAGTAGCCTGTAATCAATATAGGGGATACTTTTATTATAGTCATTGATCATATTTCACAAAACTGCAACTCCTTAGCCTTCTGAGAACACTCTCTCTATGATTATTTGATGCATAGTGACAAATGGAATGAAGTAATTGCACATACGCCAAAATACTCTAAAACTAGGAGATGATGTGTTAGCAAATTAAAAAGTCATAAGAATGGAAGAGGCATAGTTTTTGCAAAAGAGAGAATGCAATCATTTTTGCTACACAATATTTTTTCACTAGCAGATTCAGGAGCCATTTGAACAGCCTGAAGCAACATGGATCTGTAGATATACAAAAGCAACTGAATGTCCTTTAATGAAGGTAAACAGCAATGGTACACTCCCCCCATAAGTACCAGGGTTTTCCAATTTACAGACACACGATTACTGACATCAAACACAAAATTTCTGTTCAGTGAAACACATTTCTTTGAAAGGTTCTTATCCCACACTTAAAATAGTAATTTTGTCTGCATTCAGAAAAAGAATAACTAGAAAGAAAGGACAAGTATTGATTAATGAAGAAGATCAGAAAGAAGGTCAACAGGAAAGTTTCCGAACACGCTGTAACAACTGTTACTCCAAAGGCTCATGCATTCAGTCTCCTGCTTTTGAGCATGGCTGGTTGCAGAGGGGTAGAGATGAAGCAGACAGAAGTATAGAGCTGTCCTCCTCATGGTAAATACTTCCAGTAGCACAGGGAATTCCTGAACCAGAAGGTGTATTTGGACACACCTTTTAATAGTCATCAGTGACTGTATTATCAAAAATGTGTAGAGTACTAAATGGGAATCCCTTCATATTTTGGCCATCTGCAACATCTTGTGATACTGCCATTACTTGTGTGTCAAGTTTGAGTTTATAAACCTGTTGCCAGAATACCTTTAGGCACCTCCTCATTCTTGTAGTGCAAGAAACGCATTAGTTTCCTCTTTACTGTGACATCCATATCAGAAAGACCTCATTTATCTTCTCTGAAGTGAACTTTAAACACAGAAACCAAGGTAAAATGACAGAGCCTGGAAAGACAATCTGAAAAGTCAATACAAAAGACTTGGGCAGGTTGAGATTCTTTTCCATTTTTGACACCAAATCCAGTATTTGAGCTCACTGATTTAGGGCACTTGGACCAGCATTACTGTAGTTTCCAAGAGCAAGTACAGTAGACAAAACTTATCCCATAAATGGCCATTTTGAAGAGATTCTGAGAAAGATAACAGCAGAAGAAAATGTATCTATCAGGAAAACAAACAGGTGACCTTCATTCTTTGTATGTGTGAAAGAAGAGTCTTGAATAACCCACAGGAGCTACACAGACACTCTATGTGTTAACTGTAAAACTGCAGCTTATTAACCATAATAAGCTTACAGGAACATTGTGTACTAACAAGTGCTGTTACCATTGTCAGTGCAAGGACGCTGCATGAGAATAACAATGAGGAAAGAAGATGATATCATTATTTTGGGGGAAAAATTAAGGATGTTCAGTTTCCTTTCTCCTCTGCTAAATCCTTTCAAAACTAGCGACTGAATAAAATATTTGTCTAGAGCAGTGAAAGAAAAAAAAATTATTTTTTGGAGAAAAAGGGAGAGCTAGTCTAAGATCAGAAGATATAAAATTAGTAAATGTTTTAGATATTTTGAAAAAGTAAGCAATATCAGCAGGTAGACAGAATTAGAAAAAATAATATCTGGGCAAGTGATAAAATAAAGAAAAAAAAAAGAAGTGACAACAATTTCACATATTATAGGTAAGAAAAACCTGAATATATTTCCAAATATCTTCACACACAGTGCTAGGAGAAATTAATGAGGGAAAATTGGGGGATAGGAACAGAAGAGGAGAAGAAAATTACAAATCTTAATAATAGAACCTGTTGGGAGAAGGATGAAAGTGAAGGTGCAATACTTATGACTTTAATGCTTACTGAAATGGCTTGCAAGTGATGCATCTCCTTCCTCTTAAACTTGGCTAGTGCTAGGGGCTTGGCAGGAAGTCACAAGAAATCCTACAGTAAACAGATGCAGAACAGCTTCTTTTTGTCTCCACAGATTTAGAGGCTGGTTTATCCTCTGGACATGAGTTTATAGTCCTGAACCATCCTCACTGATTTAACTAGAAGATCAAATATCACATTCCTAGTAAAAAAAAATAATAATAATCTTAGTCCAGTCTAATGGGAATATGGATGTTCTCTCCATCCACATAAATGCTTCATCATTTCTGATATCTGGTAAATTCTTGGCATCAGTGATATTTTGTGACAGAGGGTTTAATGGATTAAAAAGTCCTGAAAGGAAACACTGTTTTCCAAAACATATAATTTAGCTTTAAGCTATATTTACTGAATGGTAGTTGTCAAGCATATACTTTGTCTCGTCAGTCGGTATGATTAGTTGTCCAATGCTTCAGTGCTTTAATGCATCTCTAATAGGCTATTACTTAGCAAAAAGAAAGAAAAAAAATCTTCAATGGTTTGGAAAAAATCATTATCTAGTTTGTTCTAAACCTTTGACACCATGCGGTCTGCATCTTCTGAATTTTGGTTGTTCACTTTCTGAAGTCTTTTGTCAATAGCTATTTTGACGAGGATTTACTATTTTCAAAATATTCACAGCTTCTTTTCAAATTGAAATCAATAACAAACATTGAAGAAGAGAGAGAAAAACAGCATTACACAATCTACCCTGCATTTCCCTTTAGAATAGAAACCCATTTTATGCTGGATGGTGTCAGCTAGGAAGATCTTATAACAAACACCTGCTTTCAAATTTATTGGCAACTTCTTCATGGAGGACCAATGAGGGAAGTATCTTCTTTTTTTTTTTTTTTTTTGCCAGAACATGGCTAGTCTAGGAGCACTGCAGCATGATACAGATGGCTTGAGGACTACAGCCATGAAAAAGTCTTAAAAATAATGTAGTTTTTATGTCTCAAGCAGCAAATTGTCTGCTTAATAAGTAAAAAATAGATAATACATCTTATCACTGGTGTGCTTTTAAGTTACTTTAATAACACAGAAAAAATTACATATTATTTTACTGCTTGCAGGGGTTTTGTTTTGTTCTGTTTTCTGTACAAACAATCAGTGCAGGTAGGAATGCATGTTATATTTCTCCAGACAGATACTGCTTCAAAAGAAGGTAGGTCTCAGACTGCCACATAATGCAACTTGTAACTCGAACGGGTTTTTTTAACCTATATAAATCTTCTGGATTGGGTCCTCAGAATTTGTCACGGATGGCGTTTGGTTAATTTGTTCGTTATTCGTTATGTCCTAGACTGTGTCTTCTGCAATGGTGCAGTTGGACAGCAGGGAGGAAGCCTTGTCCTGGCAGCTATGCTTTGAATCAAGTAGATCCCCCTGGACAGAGTGCAAGAGTTTGCCTGTCGTGAAAACAACAGAGCATGCCAAGAGCAAGCAGCTTCCCAGGGACAGAGACAGGCAGAAGAGCAAGAGGTGCCAAGCAGACATGGATGTGGAGGCTGCCACCAGGGAGGAAACCTCGAGCCAGCCCTCCAGAAATGATGGAAAGAAAGACTCGTCCTCAAGATGCACAGGTAATTGTGCGGAGTTTACTGCACGTGGAAAGTCCTGGGGAGTTATTACGAGCAACCCTAAAGAGGAAGAAGCCGTCTGACAATGAACTGGTCTACAAACTCTTACTTTTGCTTTAGTCATTGCCCTGAGTGCTGGTTTAATTAGTTCTTCATTGGTCTAGATCATATTCGCATAAAATCTAGCTTCTGAGACTGAAAGTTAGTTTTCTACTTTTGTGTGGTCTCCTCAAGGTAAAAACAGAGACAAAATTACTCTGGTAAACTCAGGATCCCTATAGACCTTGACTATTTTTATTAACTCTTTAGCCCTTTGACAAAGACAGTTTTGGCAGTGAAAGGGTCAGTGTATGGTAACCAGCCACACAGAGAATCATTTTTCCTAGCTACTAATGGTCTAGGGCAAAGCTGATTTTTCGTTAAGACAGAGCGGCTTGATTTCATCAGTTTAGAGCAATCAAAATGTAGAAAATAAAGAAAGAATCCCCCAAAGGACAAACAATTTTAAATATCATTCTTACAAGAACTATAGGACTGGATTGTCAGTTAGCCAAGACACTTTCAGGACAGGAGGTTAGTAAAGCAGCAGGAGAGCAGCTGGTGAAGCGAGCTTTGCCAAAAACACACACAAGACTTTCCAACCATCTTCCAGACACACTGTGGACAGGACAGCGGTCATACTGGACTTAGGACTATTCTCAACCTTTTGTTGAAAATAGGTGGTCTATGCCTTTTTCCTTCCCATTGAGATGGAAGACCACACTGGAGTCCTGGGTACCACAGTAAGATCTATGCTAGAGTCTCTGATGAAGGTAGATGACATAGACTCAGCAAGTGGGCACGTTTCATTTCTTCCCATCACCTTCTCGGCTGTCAGACTAGAGTGCATGTGTTGGGAGAAGAGTTGGGTACTCACAACATGCAGAGTCATAACAACCGTGTTCACATCGTTGACTGACTGGCCATATCTGACATTGAAACTTAGGGTGGGCTTCCTACCTGTGATAGCTGACCTGTCACTGTTGCCATAGAAAGTGTCAAGGAAATGCAGACCTGGACCGTGGTAGGCACTGAGAATTGATGTCGACAGAGTTGTTGATGGAGAAGAAAGAATGAATAACAGCAGACAGGCCTAATGTATCAGATCTCTGGCACCTTTGGAAGTTATATATACTCCGAGCTACACTGAGTCAGTCTTCCACTTTCAAATTTTCAGGATATTGTGAGTTTTAAAAAATTATTTGATAAGATGTTTGTGCGTTGTACCTAGGCAGAAAAAAGAGCCTATCCTAATAGAATGGGAAAAAAAATCTTTTAGTGGTTAATCACATTGCTGAGCAAGTCATTCTTCTTGCCTTCCTAAACAGAGGTCTCTGATGATATCTTAAAAAAAAAATAAAGAAAAGGCTGTGCTCTATCAGTTTCTGAACCTTCGAAGAATAATTGCCATTCCCCAAATTCTCAAGGGTACCACCAAAGAAAAAGTCGCTTTAACACACTGAAAGTCTAAGAAGCCCAAATATTCCTGTCATTTCATTATCTTCATGGGAAATATTAAATTTACCATATAGAAAGGTGGAATTTTGGAAACCCAACAGAGGCTAAAAATCTTTTTTTTTGTTATTTTTAGCAGTACAAAGTGAATTAGAGAAGCTACTGAGCATAATAGAGATGATTCTAGGAAGAATTTGCATATGTTTCCTTCAGAAAAGCATCTTTTCAAGATGATTTCCCTCATCCAAAATGGAAAACTGCAGAAGTTTTCCACCCTTTGAAATTCAGGTGTTTCCCGCTTCAGTCTCAGCAATAGAAGAAATCCAGCAAAAGGATAAGAGTCAGTCTTCAACCGTGTCACCTGACCACTGTAAGCTGAGGAGACCTACAGAGAGCATGAACTTTCAAGAAAGCATTAACTCCTGTAATATGATGCAGGTAGGGGATACGGTTTCACTCAGCCTGTGCTGCACAAAGACCTGACTTTTTTATCTTTGGTGTAGAGGATTTAGCTCTCGATGGAGGTAAGCTTAACTGAGGTCTTTTATCAATTCAAAACTTGTTCCTTCACATGGCTTCTTCCTAGCGAAGAAAAAAAAGTTCAGTAGGGAAAAGTAAAGCGCAAAGTTAAAGGCACTAAAAATTCAAGGTTTCATGGCTGTGGATGTTAGAGATGCTCCCAGCAGCTGAAAGGGAAGGTCAAGAAGTGATCACTGATAATTTTTAGTGGCCTTTGGCCTCATCCTGAGATACAATCTCTGCTTACTTTAAGATAGGGCTTGCCAAGGAAAACAGAAATGCAGAGGTTCACAGTCAAGTAGAGCTGGCAGCATGTGTCCCTAGAAACAAATATTTTAATGAACACTTCAATACCGTTCCTATACTCCAAGCTCTATAAAAGGCACAGCTAACTGTGTGTCACAAATGTGATCATAAAATACAGCCAAATAGAAACAGAGTCAAATATCAGTTCTGTAAACAGTAAAACAAATAGAATATTTTTAGTCCTTTTTCTGAACCACAAAACAGACTGGAGATTCGGTTGATAAAAAGCACTAATTGTCCTGACTCAGGGAACGCAAGGATACCTCAGGAAATGCACATTTCAAAAAAGACAGTCTGCCCATATGCATTCTGGCAAGGTCTCAGGTTTTTGGCTGACTTGACTGAAGGAACCGGCATAATTAGAACCCCTGAATAAAGTTAGGTAGTGTCAGGAGTAATATCTCATTCTTCAAACGGATAAAGAACTAGATTGTGCTGTAAGGATAAAGCAGCAAGTGAACGAGGACACTGAGAAATATGATTGTGGGGCAACCGGAATTTGTTTAAACTCCAGGAAGCAAATCCTGTGATTTCAGCTATCTTGGATTCAAAAAGGATTTATAAATAAAGTCGAGAAGCTTGCCTGCTGCAGGCTTCTAGGACATCAGAATGCAAGAGCACTGCCACCATAGCGCAGAAAGGACATAACCATTGTGCAGAGGCACAAAACCTTCAATTCCTTTTAGACACATTTAGCTATTATCCATACTGAAGGACTAACCCTTCTCACCTTTGTGCTTCCTTGTGAAGCATGGCAGGAGGCCAGTGAAAGGATGTCTTTAATGATAGTAGCATCCATCGCAAAACTCAAAGTCTTCAGAGATTACAACAGTCATAACTAGTTCCACACACAGCGTGTCCCAAAGGAGTGTGAAAAGTGGGGACAATAAAGGAGGAATGCAACACAAACAGTGCTCGGGAAATGCCACAGTAAAAAGGTGGGAGTTTGAAGAGGTAAAAATTTCCCCTTAGAGCATCAGATGACCTGCTTACCCTCAGCACAGTGCTCAGAGTGCAGTACACAGCCATAGACCACTTCATAACCCCCCAAAATAACCACAACGAATCACATTGAGCTTTATATCTATGCATGTACTCAGGTTGTCTATCAGCTCTGTTTCGCATCCCTGCCGTGGGCCAAATACAACCTCCTGGGAACAATACTACCTGCTTCACCTGGTGCTGTGTAGAGAGACTACGAGGTCCCTTGTAATTACAGTGTGGAGTAGTCACCCACTAACTGGAATTGCAATGATAGGTGCAGGTCATGCCCAGGTTTTCCTTTCTCTGTCCCTTTTCAGAATAAAATTAGCATCATTCTCTGAAACATCGGTTATAATGGACAGTGGAGTGGACTATTACACTGTAAGCTACCCACAGGATACATTCTTCCTCATCCATCACTCGCAGAGTTGGCTGTCTCCCAAGAAAGCAGGATGCTGCATTTTTGCAGCTGGAGTTCACAGGGAAGGGATCAGATCTGCTGTGAACAGCTCTCCCTGAATCAGAAAAATGCCCCTTTACACATGCTAGCAGGAACATTATCTCACAATGGTCCTTTCTGAAGTATTTAAGGTTATCAACCTGCTCTGTAATACCTGAGTGACGTCCTGGTTTTCTCCTGTAACTGTTGCAAGGTGCTATTCATTGCTAAAGGTTAGTACTGGAGTTTAAAATCATCTATAAGAAAACAAAAAAACATCCAAACGACCCACCTCACATTTCTAAAAAAAGGCAGTCTCTGGTTTTGGTCCTTGCTCTCTGACAGAGGTTAGTGACAGTCACTTGTTCACAACACGAGCCAAAATTTTCTGCAGATGTGAGTGAGTCAACCTTACCGTTGTAATCACCTTTCTCAGCAACGAACTCATTCTGATTCTTATAAATCTGGAACACTTACGATGCTAACCCTCACCGCTGGCATTTTCTGAGAAGGTTCGATGCCGTGGCATAGTCTTTGTCTTCTTAACAGTACCAACAGCATTACGCTGCATGATATTCAAGTCAAGCACTTGGCACAAAGCTCCTCCAGAGGTGCTGTGGGTGGGATGCCATACTAATTCCAGAGAAAACCAAGAGACACAGATATTTTCTCCTCCATTAGCCTGTCAGTGTGATCTAAATGAACCAAAGACTGTGGGGAAGAAGGGTAATGGAAAAATGGTACCAGGGAGTCTGTGACTTCTAGTGACAGTACCGTGACACTTAATTGCACTTACTGATCGTTTCCAGAGGCTGCAAGCTCTGAAAACACACACAAGCACACACAGAGGAAAATCTTGCAAGTTTAGTAGATCATTAACGGAGGTTTGCTGTGGGGTTTATTCACAAGGCCTCATCTCTGCGTCTGAAGACGCTGTGCTAAAGTGCGGAGTTGCCACAAAGGAAGCATTAACTCCTCCCATGCTCATGGGGATCATCTAGGTCTTGAGAAGGGACCTGTCTGCACTGGTCCCAGCTGCTTGTCCTTGCCTACCACACTGTCCCACCCCACTATGTTCCCCTCCTGCCCTGTCTTCCCTACGGGCTCTCAGATTCTCTCCCTTCTCCCAAAAACTAAACACAGGGTTGGGCAAAAAGCATGAGTCACCAGTTACCAATGGATCACCACCTGTGCTTCCTCCTCAACTGCATTCTCAGTTGTCCAGTGCCCCACATGGACACACAAACCCATATTCAGCCTTTTTTCCAAACAGCATAGCTGCTTCTTATCCTGTCTGTAGGCAAGGTACCCTCTCTCAGTGTTACCGTACCGACAGCTGAGCAGTGGTATTGCTTCAAGGCAGCACAACATTCGGACATAGTGCAGGCATCTTATTAACCGAGGTTCTCTGTAAAGATGCCCAAAGTTCGCTGCTAAGCCAGCACAGGATTTAATATACAGAGACGTAATCTCGAGTACCCCCAGGCTGACTGGCTTCCCTCCTGCAGCTGTGGGGTGCCGCCGTCCAGGGACTGCCCCACACCCCTCCTCGCTAGCCCCAGAGCCAGCAGCCTCACATGCAGGAGTCCACGTGCGATGCTCTCTTCTCTCTCTGACCCTCCAACCTGCCCTGCACATCAGTCTCCCTTCCCCTGTCACACTGTAAGACATGGTAGCCACCCACTAGCCCTGTCCCCAAAACCTACTACTGAGTTTGGGCTTCAGTAGGGACAGGGAGATCACAGAACAAGTGACACAGGAGTCCCTGTCCCTGCTGTCCTTTGATGCCCACTGACACCCCCACACACACTTGCATTCCCAGTGCCTACCTGTTGTTCTCTTTTCTCTCCAACACTGATTCAAAACAGAGCCATAAGACAAGAAAAAGCAACTGGCTGGTCAACAAATAAATGCTTATCTTTACCCATCTCACCCATTTTCCTTCCTGTTTCAAACAAAAAACCTCAAGGAGCTATTCTGCACTTTAAAATAATTTATAAAGTGGAAAAATTTGCCTGCTGCAAGCTCCTGGCAGATCAGGATGCAAGATTCACACGTAGAGTTCTCAGGAGTGGATTTAACCACCTCTCAAACTGGATTCTGCCCTTGGGCTGTCTTTTGACCACCACAAGTATCTCATTTACATGACTGTTGGATGGCTTTTCAGTTTTCTCATATCTCCTGTCTTCCCAGTTTTGAGCAAGAACAGTTCAAGAACCTAACTCTGAATTTGTTGTAAAAACTATATTTAAGGTTTGTTTCCCAGCCATGCTTACAATTCTCAGCTGATATCTGTATCTTACTGTGACGGATGATGTGCAGAAACAGAGTAGGAGAGACATCTGAAAATCTAAATAAACAGAAGGAGGGGAAAATGCCAAAAGTCAGTAAAGTATATACTATACAATTTAGAAGTTCTTTTGTGAATCTGTCCTAATCTGAGTTGTTTTCCTTGAATAGGGTACTGCAAATATTGCACAGGCTTTCCAAAAGAAAGTCCTACAGAGTGCTGTGATAAGAAGCAGAAAAGTAGATTAACTCTAGTCTTTTGATACCCACAAGAACTGACTAAACTCTGATTTTGGGTAATATACAACCTTAAACAATATTCACCCTTAACTACACAACATGTTTTAGCGCTGCTCACGCATTTTAACATGTGCATTTTCCATGCCCACATTACACCAGTGGGTTGTCATCATCCTCCGAGTAGTACACTCAGTGCTACTTCTTTGTCATTTTTAATTAATAACACCTTGTGCTATAAAACAGAGGCTCCTTCTTTGTAAGCATGTAAGCTTACAATTAATGCTCTTACATTTCAGCCCACTTTCTTTGCTTCATTCTTCAAAGTCATTTGATGTTTCCTGCATAAAACACCAGGCTTCTCAGAGCAGACAATCTTTCCCAACTACACAGGATCAGCAAAAGCAATTAACACAGTTTTCTATGCAGAGGTCATGAAAGGAAGGAAGGATGGAAGGAAGGGAGGGAGGGAGGAAGGGAGGGAGGGAGGAGGAGAAAGAGAGAGGAAAACCCAAGAAAAATAAATTCATTATCTTTTTTTTTTTAATGTACTGGAGTGCATAGGATCGGATGAGTGGAGAGGATGAGGAATAAAAAGATCTTTTGACATATTATTAAGTTGCTTTTGTCCCTATTAAAATAAAGAAATCTTCATGCTAATTGTGGTAGTGTGTTCTGAGCTCACAGCAGATCTTTATAAAAAGTGGAAACAAACATACTGTAGAATAATACATCTACCGTATTCTATCTCTGTTCAAAAATACACACAACTATAAAACGAGGCCACTGCCAGTTGCAACAAACAGCTTGTATGTTTCTTTAAAAGAGTCATGGTTCCCAGAAACAAAAAAGCAACTAAGGAAAATGGAAAAAAAAAACGTTTGCACGCAACAAAAAATAGAAACTTAAAAAAAAAAAAAAAAGAGAGAGGCAGTGAAGAGGAAAAAAAGGTGTTCTTTCACAATGAGAAAAAAACAGGTTTGACTGCAAGTGAAACTAATTTTCCAGTAGACATGTTGAATATAACTAAGCCAAAATATTTTGTGTAAACTGTGCTGAATTTCAGTATAAGAGATCAGTTTTAAATATTTAATTTGCTGAAAGGTATTTTCTTAGCCAAAGGAAAGGTCAGAGTTTACAACTTCCCTGGAAATCAGTAAGAGTCATGTAACCTTCCATCCATACTAAACCATGGTCGTAGCACTGGCATAACTTCCTATCGAATCAGCAATGGCTATAAACCAAAATTGCTAATATATGCGTACAAACACTAAAATGTCAATAAAATGCAGATTTAAGAATAATATTTAACATCTTGCTATTTTGCAATGAGTCATTCATAATTTTGTTCAAAGAGAAAGTTCTGTACACATCTTCATATGGGACAAACTACAATAGATAAGAAAGTATTAGAAAACAGTTTTTGCAGAACTTTGGGGGAGTGGGGGGGTGTCCTATATTCGACAGATACTTTTGGTCATAAAAGGCAGACTATGTCAACTTCCCTACATATCATTCTTGTTCTGTTGGCATAATGTATTTACCTTGAAAGATGCTCATTATCTAGTACTTCAAACCTGAGATGATCCCAAAAATATTTTCATTTCAAAACATTCAAACTTCCTTTGAAAGGGATACTTCAGAATTTTCTCCTTCACAAGACAGCCCCAACCTCTCCTTCAGGTAAGTTTTTTTTCTAGAAATGTCTTAATTTCTAGAATGAGCAATCTGTTTTTATCAATTCATGGATGAAAACCAGCAACGCCTGGGTTCTGTATTTAACTTCAGAATAAGGCACAGAATTTCATCGCATCTAGTTTCCTCCATCTCATCAAGACAGAGAACCCTTCTGCAGATCTATGCACTTCCTACCTACTTCTTACA